>NC_090872.1:44471845-44481845 GCF_036669935.1 Montipora foliosa
TAGCCACCCTCTCTCCTCTTTTCAATGTTGAAGCACGCCTCATGGTAATGATTATGGTGTTCTTCATAAACTGTACATGAGCAAACCACTGACATTTAAGTTTCACTGACAAAATAGGTTTGTACCTCTTTTACTCTCCCTTGCCTCCTGCACACTGTGTTATGGTCCAACCTTCCAGGTAACCTTTCCCTTCTCTGGGTGTCCTTCAAGCTCCTTAACTATGTTACAAAAGCACCTGGAAGTTGTTGATAAAATGCAATGAAAACGCGTTAAATTTTAAGAGTAGCTCAGCTTAACCCAAATATTTACACTGTATTTAATACTAGGGCTATCTGATGTATTGTACAGGATGTGACTGCTTTCATTCACGGTAGGATCAGCAGAGTAAACCTGATTCACCTCCCCCCCACCTTCCAAAAAGAACACCTATGAGGGGCCAGGGTATAATAAACATGATACATGTCAAGGGGTTGTCTCACAAAGTATGAGAATCAAGGTTGGAACTGGAAAGACATCACTACCAATACAACTCACAACAAATAACAATGAAAATAACTTCTTAGCTGAGTAGTTGACCCCGTGGTCATTGTTTATGGCCTCAACCACCAAATCAAATGCTGCTTTGTTGCGACTTGAGGAAGCACTAAAATACAAATGTACGTCATTGTAAATAAACCATACTTGCAAATAGTCTTTAGAATATATTTTTAGGACCTACCAGAGCAGTGCACCAGTGGTTTATTTTTTGTGGAAGTCTAAGTTTAGATTTTAGCATTTTCTAAATGGAGTCTTCAATGTCCATCGCCAGCTACACATGTGAATTTTCCTATCAGACAAGTTTTTGTAAAAGCCACAGATATTCAAAACACAGGAAAATGCTCAACTGAAAACAACTTAATTATTTTTAACTTTACACTACTGTCAGATATTGACCAACAGTAAACTGTTGAGGGAGTTGGGTGCTGCTTATGTAATACATTTTCTATTTTTGGCTGGGTTGTCCATTGTTTTTTCTTTTGGCAACCAACCTTTTCATTTTACCAAAAACTAGTCACCCAGTAAACTTTCTGGTCGTCTGGGATGACCGGACAACTGCTAATTTTGAGCACTGTACCAGGGTGAAAACCCCTTTCTAAAGGGGTTGCTGCATTTCTGAAGGGAAGCTGCCTTAATTGTTTTGAGAAGCTATGAATCAAACATTAAAGGGGCAGCGTACACTCTATTTAAGCAACACATAAAAAATCAAAGACACTTTGTGCTCAATGGCAGATACGAAATTAATTGGTAAAATTCATTTACTGGTAAACATAAATTGCCATGAAAAAACACAACTACAACTTTAAAATTTCAGAGACAGAAAACAAAGGCCAACGTGTGCTCAGATTTCAAAACTGGTTTTGAATCATTTGCAATGTAACTAATGACCCTTTATGTTTATCACATAGCGTTAGTTTATGAAGGCTCAGTAACTTACCTTTCCTCCAGATAAAAGCCCTGGAAGGTAGCATCATCTTCCAAAAGGCACTTGTACATTGTACGAAATTCAGTCTGAGATACTTTTAAAGTTGAAGTAGCACAGTCAATAAGTTATTATACTAACTTGAGATGCTTATTATTATTCCAGTTCAAAAGATGTGATTAATTTATTGCTACACTGTTCAAAGCTTACCTGGATCAGGACTCAAATGTAAATTTACTGTATGACCAAAGGGCATGCTCAAAATTATGTAGCAATACCCAGTTCTTGAATTGGAAATTGAAAAGACGTAAGCTGTCAATACGTCTCCCATACTTTGAACCCCCAGCAATAGCCAGTAAGTAATATTCTTTCAAAATATTTTTATGTTTTTCAATGGTTGAGAGGAACTTCTGATTTTTGATAACAGGTCGATCTGTCGATAGCTCACTACACTGGCATCAATAGTACGAGAAAGACTACATGGGGATTACATGGTTTATATGCCCGTTGAACAACTAAAAACAAAATGATCATGGAGGAAAAGTGGAGAAATTTTTCAACTTTTGCGACATCTTCTTGATCAAATAATTGGCAAATTACATGTGCAGGATAGAAAAATATTCTAAAAGCATCAAAAAGCATCATTCATTAACTTTCAGGAGTACACCGTCGGGAGAAAAATGCCAAACAACTAACAGTCGCAGAGAAATTGGCCAAACTTTTGCAGCTACTGACTTTTCTGATGATATTTGAAAGAAAGAGTTCTTTTGTAGCTTTGTTTGATAGAATGCACAGTATAATTATAAAGAATATTTACATATGCTGATCTTGGTGGTGTTATCGAACTTTGCCTTGGTGGATAACAAGGCTTCGACCAGCATAATTCTTCACATCAACCATCAACTTTGAAACTGTTCTTGTTTAACAATTGAGTGGCAACATTTTAACCTTTTGTCTCCAGTCAAAGCCCAATTTAATCTGAGTACATGTTTTATTTTTAATGGCCCCCCATTCCTTGGCTACAGGTGGGCACCTGAGAGCTTGGTTGAAAAGAAATTAACCAGAAGACTTGTAGTGTATTGTGTGTGAAAGCAGCTTAATTAAGAAATATGCAAAACAGTATAAAAGCTCAAATTTCATGTTCACACGTCCTCCATTCTCGGTTCAGTTCTCAGTGATCTGCATGAAAATACAGCCTAAACTTTTGCCAATCCAATGCCAAGAAAACATACTCTCAAAATTTAAGAAAAAAGAGAATTAATTTTTGAGCGCAGTGGCACTTTAAGTTGGCTCCTCTGAACCAATAAACACCGGTCTTGAGCTAAGCCCGTGAACGCAGACGTATAGAAACGAACATGCTTTGACTGCGTTTGCAGGCTAGTTTTAAGCTTACATAAGTTCTTAATGACAAAATGCAACTGTTTAAAGAAACAAACAACCCACACTTACCCGGCATCTTGATGGGACATGCACCTTAGAAGTACTTTTCTTCTTTAACGTTTTTTCATTCTGCTCGGTGTGGTTCCTCTCACTCATCAAATGGCAAAGAGAGTCAACTTTATTGCTCAATCCCTCAATATTGCGGACATTTTGCTTGTCCCGCTCGATCAACATGCCTGTCAAAGTCCTCTACATAGATGTCTTACACGAAAATGATGTGGCGGTTTCTTCATGTTGTAGAAAGACGCTTAAGCAGCTGATATCAAGACAAATTCCTGATGTTGAATTCCATAGTTGAATTGGATATGAGTATCCCTTCGGAAGAGAAGTCGAGGAAACAGATTTTTGGACAAGTACTGAGTTTAATAAGTCTATGTTTTACGTTTTTGTCAAACGACAAAGGAAAGAAAATAACATAAGTTACAAAGTTTTCCAAAACACAACTAACTACAAGAAAAGCAAAGGGATACAAGAAAACTACTTACAATTCTGGTTGCCTTCTCTTCTGACTTTATGAGGCGAGGCACGTATCTATTTATACTTTATCAAAAATATGCGTGATATGTTAAACACGTTTCTTTTCACACGTACCTATTATTCCTTTTATAAGTTCCATCTTTATGCCAAAAATATATGCGTTATGCAAAACACTTCCCCCCAGTGCGGAGGTATAATTAAATTTCCATTAATTAGACTGAACAGCTTAATTTGACGTGTTTATTTACTTAAGTCGGGTTATCTAATTCCTCTTTGGTAGCAATTAGGCATTATTTGTGAATAGGTCTGTCGTAGACTGCATTTGCTGTTTTTATCTTTGCTTTCCTCACGAGTCCGTCATCGCCAGGAAATGTTTCGAGTACAACTGCCATCTTCCATGTTTTTCTGGGAGTAGGTTCCGTCTCCAAAACAAGATCTCCTTCTCTGAGGTTCTCTCTCTTTCGGTACCATTTGTTCCTGGGTAGCAGGTCTGGTGCGAAATACTTCAGCCAACAGTTCCAAAATTCGTGTACACGTTTTTCAGTGCTCCTAACGAGATCCCTTGGATTCACTTTTGATTGCTCTTCTGGCACAGGAGGTGGAAAATGATTCCCGATTAAAAGGTCGTTTGGCGTGACGGGTGGACCTTCCCAAATACCATTGGAACTGGGATAAAGCGGTCGCTGATTTACGAGACAGGTGACTTGTGCCAGAAAGGTTCTCCATTGTTCTTCTGTGAGGACTTGGGTCTTACACGAAACTTCCAGTGCTCTTCGTACAGATTTGATAAGACTTTCTACTACACCATTTTGATGGCTGGCTCGTGGAACATTCCAGTTCCAGTGAAACGTACAAAAAAAAATTCTTCACAAACGGCACTCTGGATTTTTGGGATGTCCCATTCTTGCATGGTTTCCTTTAAGTAGTGTTGAGCACCAATAAAGTTTTTTCCACAGTCAGACCAACAGTTGTTTGGATTTCCTCTCATGGACGTGAACCGTCTGAAGGCCATGAGAAATGTATCTGTGCTTCTGTCTGTTACTAACTCTAGATGAACTGCTCTAGAAGTCATGCAGGAAAAGATAATTGCGTGTGCTTCCTTTAATGTTTTCCGACCAACTCTGATCTGCAGCGGGCCAAACATGTCAATTGCTGTGTTGCAGAATGCTGGGAATCCCACTGCAACTCTTAGCCTAGGGAGCTGGCCCATCAGTTGCTCTAATGGCTTTCTTCTTAACTTCTTGCAGGTCACACATTTTGCCGTAAGATGCTTTGCCATGTGACGTACGCCTATAATCCAAAAACGACGTCTGGATTCGTAAATGAGGCTTTTGCTGCTGCAATGAGCTCGCTTTTCGTGAAGGTGGTAGACAAGAAGGTGAACTAGTTGATGTCCTTTCGGGAGGATAATTGGATTGCGGAGCTCGTTTGATAGAGATCTGATATTTTCCAGCCTTCCGTGTGCGCGTAATAATCCTTGCTCGTCCTCAGATGGAATCAACTTTTTGTCTATCTTATCTTTGTCCAGGGTTTGTTGGCTCCATTTAGACAGCCAAAGTTCTGCTTGTGATAACTCTTACAGTAATATTACGTCTCGATTTTTTACTTTTGTTCTTGCGTTGCTGATAAACCTCAAAACATATGCCATGACTTTCCTGGCTTTTCTGAACGTTGAGCACGATTTCATCAAATGTTCCATGATAGGGTTTCCGACAGCTTGCGTCTGATCAACTGGGTCCTGAACAAATTCGTGGAAGGTCTCCGTTGCTGTGGCTTGCACACATTTCGTATCTGATGACTTCCTTTCCTCATTGTTTGGTGAGCTTTCTTTGAAGGCGGGCCACTCTTCTTCTGGCTTCCTCAAGAATTTGGGACCTTTTAACCAGTCTTCCAAGGCTTCTGGCGCAATCCCTTTGGTTAAGGCATCGGCTGGGTTCTGGTTTGACTTAACAAAATGAAATTCTTCTGGGTCAATCGTTTCCTGAATTTCAGCTACTCGAACTGAGACGAATGGCTTGAACTTTCTTGGGCAGATTTTTAGCCATGACAACACGATCTGGGAATCTATCCAGAACATTCTTTTGCAGTTGCTGATTCCAGCAAACTCTAATGCTTCCTTGCATGTCTTATATACTCTCGCGAGTGAGAGGCATCCCATGAGTTCTAAACGAGGTGTTGACTTCTTCTTCAATGGGGACACAAATGCTTTAACCAAGATTGGTGTACAGGTGTAAGTTCCATTAGAAAGGTTCCATCTTAGAAACAGGACTGAGCCATAAGCTTTCTCTCCCGCGTCGCAAAATCCATGGATTTCTGGTAATTCAACTGCATCGTCTGGTTTGAGCTTTCTACTGAATTCGTACTTGAGAAGTTGGTTAAGTACTTGAACATTCATCTTCCATCTTAAATGGATTGAGTCTGGGAGGATATCGTCCCAAGAGTAACCTGTGTTCCATAGTTCTTGTAGAGCAATTCTGAACTCGATGGTTGTTGGGATTACGAGTCCTATTGGATCCCATAGTTGTGCAAGATATCCAAGGCAATTCCTCTTTGTGATTGGACTCTCACTTATAGCAATTTCATTCTTTTTGAAAGAAAATGTGTCCTTTGCTTTGTTCCACTTGTGACCAAGAAAATCCACGACAGTTTGATCGGACTGATCAATGTTCTGGTTGTTCGAGTTCCACTCTTTGACTTGAAAGCAGCCTGTGGCAAGTATGGAATCTATCTCGTTTGTCATTTGCTTGCTTCTTTCTTCATTTTCTTTAGATCCTCCAATGTCATCGACATAGACATGTTTACGGAGTTCTTCAGCAGCTTCTGGGAATCGATCTTGGCAAGCTTTTGCCAAGGTGTTGATAGCTCCAGCAGTGATGTCTGGGGCCGGTTTATCTCCGAAGTTCAACCTTTTCCACTGATAAATTCTAGCCATCTCATTTTCGTTTGGTCTCCATAGGAAACGGTGAAAGACTTGATCTTCTGGATGGATCATCACTTGGTTGAACATCTTTTGGACGTCTCCGGTATATGCTACATTATCATACCGCCAAGCCATTAACACGTTTAATAAACTGTTAACGTAGTTCGGTCCTTTTTCCAGGTGGTCATTGAGGGATTTTCCGTTTGGGCCTTTCGCACTTGCATCAAATACTAGTCTGACTTGGGTTGTTCTGTCGGGGGTGAACACCACTTGTAAAGGAAGATACCATTCTGGCTGATTGTGATTCACGTCTGAAGGGGGTATTTCCGTGATGAAGTCTAGTTCTACCAGCTTTTGTACCTCAGAGTCGATTATTTCGGTGCAATCCTTTTTCTTGAAAGAGTTTTCAGAGGAAATCATTCTCTTGTAAGCAGCGTCGTAGTTAGATTCATTTGGAGGTCCATCTTCTCTCCAAGGCATTCGAACTTGTACCCTTCCGTCGACGATTTTGGTGGACTCCGAAATCGATTTGATAAACTTGTTCTCCTGGAGATCGCTATCTCTACATGTACAAAGTTCGGTTGGTCTTACTCCCATCAAATCTTGTGTTAGAAGTTTCTTCGTGTCCTCTAGCACGCTGACTGTTCCAACATCCACTGAACTAATTCTTGTCGACTGCTGATTTACTGGACCAGCAAATGGTCCGATGATATACCACCCGAAGCAATTTCGTTTAGCTATCGGCTCTCCACTTTTCCCTGAGATCACATGCACATCATTGAAAGCGTCTGCAAAATCTGTACCAATCAACAAGTCTACTGTTCCGCCTGATAAATGCAAATTGTTTGAGATTGGTTTTAAATGAGGATAACTTTCTAATGCCGTTCTTGAGACCGTTCTTGCTGAACTGCATGGCTTGTTAATGGCATAAGCTTGCATAGATTTCTGAACGCTTTGTTCCAGAGTCGAGGAAACAGCTAGATCGATGAGCTCTGATTCCTCAGACTTTTTTTGACCGCCTGCGAGGTTCATCGTGAGATGTGTTTTGTAACCATGAATCCCGAGTTTCTTTGCAACATTCTTCGAGATGAAACTTGTGTTTGAACCACTATCGAGCATAGCTAATACTTCGATGCAATTTCCGTCTTTGTCTTTTATCTTAACCATTTGGACAGGGCAAATAGTGAGAACGCTTCTTTTCCCTTGAATATTGTAATTACAGGCTTCTTGGCTTGTATTTGACGCTGTTGCGTTTTCAGGATCTTGCCTGGATTCTCTTGTTGACGTGTCTTCGTTATGTAAGGAATGGTGATGGCGTCGAGTGCATTTGTTGCAAGTAGTGCCATCAGGTTTTTTGCAAATGTTCGTGTGATGAGCTCTTAGGCATTTCCTGCAACGATTGTTTTCTTTTACGATTTCCCATCTTCGGTTTACATCTACCTTTTGGTAAGTGGGACATGCTGAAAGTAGGTGTCTTATTTCGCATCCAAGCGGGCATTTCTCATCGGTATTTGTCTCGCTTTCATTGGCATGATTATCGGAACGAATGCCTGAATTACTTCGTTGATAATTAGTTTCTCTTTCGATGCGCGATCGTAGACTTGCTTCGTTCAGCAGCCAATCAATCAGATTTGACACGTTTTCTCCTTTACCCGTGCGTTGCATTTCGCGGCCAAATTCAACACTGTCATTTCAATCTAATTTGGACAGTAATTGTGACATGACAAAGGGAGCTTCAGAGGAACTTGTTACAGGACAACAGTTTTGTTCCATGTTATTTACGAAGCTTTGGATTCTTGATGGGTAACGAGAAAGTGAGAATGAGTCGCTTTTGACAGGTCTGAGATTAGTAATTTCATGCAACAACGTGTCCATTAATTTTCTTTCATCACCAAATTCCGTATCTAGAATTTTCCACGCCTGCTCTATGGACGTACTTGGCTTGACTTGATCGGACCAAAAGGAGTTGCTGAAGCTGTTCGTCATCGTCTTGCTTGTATTTAATCATCCAATATGTAAATTCGCGTTTCCAAGTGGCATAAGTTTTCCTGTTGCCATCCCATGTCGGAACTGACAATTTCTCAAGTCCTTGATTAGGGTTCTTTTGCGAGCCCAACACTTCGGTCATTTTTGTCACTGCTTCTGCCATAACATCAAGCGCATTGTGTTCTACGGACGATTTTTTAACATTCCACGCCTTTTGATAAGTTGCGAATTTTTCACTGCAATGTAGAAAATCAACTTTGACTTTTTCTCCGAGCTCTCGATTAGCTTTCATTAATTCTTCCGCGCCTTCTGTGCTAGCTTCACACAACTTTTCTGCAATTGCCTCTTGTTGCTTTTTAACGCTTCTGTACTTAATTTCTACTTCCTTGTAAACGTTTTCAAGTATACTTATCACTGGTTGGATTTCGAAAAGCACGTTAAATTCTTCGAGAAGATCGTGTAAAGAGACTATTGCACTGTCCCTTTTTGCAATTAGCGTTGTTACGTCAACCTTAGGAGGCATTTTTCCACGCAACTATTTGGCGACTTAATTGCTTAAACTTACTAACAGTGTAGTACGTTGTACTGTATACTTAGATAACTTATAGATTTCGATTGAGTAATGAAAAAATATTTTAACTATTGCTCGCGATAATTATCGTAAGGAATCAAAATCCGAAAAGCTCTTGAAATTACATATAAACTGGAATTTATTGCGAGTCTTAGGAAATAAACAG
This sequence comes from Montipora foliosa, assembly GCF_036669935.1. Classification (NCBI taxonomy): domain Eukaryota; kingdom Metazoa; phylum Cnidaria; class Anthozoa; order Scleractinia; family Acroporidae; genus Montipora; species Montipora foliosa. Next base: position 44,480,865 of record NC_090872.1, read on the forward strand.
CAATGTCACAGTTCAAGAGTTCTCACATATCTCAGTTCAACAGTTTTCAAACTTCAATTGATTGTCGGATTCCACAGAGCCAACAGCTAATGGAACTCCTGAACTTGTCTTCGACTGACTTCATCCGTTTGTTTCTTGTTTCGTTGAACGAATAAGGAATTATTTTACCTTTCTTTGGCTGACAAACTCGACTGTCCTGAATGCTGCATGATTCTTTGCTGTCCTGAGCTTTCACTGCCTTTTGTCCCGAGTTTGTGTCGTTCTCTCGGCCGTTCGTGGGCTTCAGACTTGAACCATGGGATTCTTGAGCTTGTGCCGTCGTCGTCTGCTCCTTTCTTGAACAGAATTTTTGACTGAATTGGATATATGAGTATCACTTCGGAAGAGACGTCGAGGAAACAGATTTTTGGACAAGTACTGAGTTTAATAAGTCTATGTTTTACGTTTTTGTCAAACTACAAAGGAAAGAAAATATGACAAGTTACAAAGTTTTCCAAAACACAACTAACTACAAGAAAAGCCAAGGGATACAAGAAAACTACTTACAATTCTGGTTGCCTTCTCTTCTGACTTTATGAGGCGAGGCACGTATCTATTTATACTTTATCAAAAATATGCGTGATATATTAAACACGTTTCTTTTCACACGTACCTATTATTCCTTTTATAAGTTCCATCTTTATGCCAAAAATATATGCGTTATGCAAAACAATAGTCCAAAACGTGTAAATGAGCCAGAACGTGTTACTGTGAAAGGAACTAGGGACAACTCAATATTATCACATGAAGAGGCCGAATCCAAAGACACTGGAATGACGTCTATCTACGATACTGCAGGAATGCTTCGAAAATGTATCAATAAATGCAAGAGTTGGGTGTTTACCGGCCGATTTGATGACATTCGCAACGAACACTTGCCAAAGGAGCTCTACTGCTTTTTCAGATGGGTTATTCAAGGTCCCAAAGCATGAACGTCAGGTA
>NC_090872.1:44489345-44501845 GCF_036669935.1 Montipora foliosa
AGAGAGAAAAACAAAATGGCGACTCGCTTTAGAAATGATTTTAGCAGAAAATTTAAATCTCTGCGACGACGAAGATATCTCTATATCTCCCGAAAATTTTTTTCTCGTCACATGCTGTGGAAATGACGAAACCATTAAAGATACGTTCTCCAGGCGTGTATGGCACCATGGTGGGTAAAACGACCTTATTAGCTAAAATTCTACTTCATAGACACAAAATATTACACGCCACCATTAAAAACGAGAATGGTGAGTGGAAACAAGATACTCCCTTGGACAATATTCATTATTGTAAGGGATCCGGGTGGCAATTGCGACCTTTCTACACTCTAGGAAAATAAGCCGGTGTGAGATTTTACTCTACTTTCCCTACTAAATGACCAATCGAAGAACTGATACAAAATAACAAAAAACAAACAACCACCATATTTACATTTGATGATTGGATGAATCAACTCTACAAGAGCGATGATATGATTGATATTTTGACCAAAATGGTACATCATTTAAATCTATTAGTATTCATCACACAACAAGCGCTGTACCCTCATTCGATAAATGCCACCACATTACGATATGAAGGGTCGGGATTTTTTTCTTTCATTTCCAGGCAGAACACAATGCATTGCGTCAATGGTTCTTACAGATAAACAAGATGTGAACGTTTTACTAGAATACTAATATATAGATTTAGCCAAGCCTAAAAGCGGAGCTCCCTGGTTATTTATTCTTACTTCCTGTACGGTTTGTGAAAATAAAAGGTTTCGAATTGTGCGCATTTGGATGTTTCCAGTTGCTGCTTTAAAAATTAAATCATTTTCTTTGCTTCCTTCTATAGAAAAATTCATTGCCTAACTTATGACTTCACAGAAGAATTTTACACTAAAAACCGATATTGAATGAGTTACGAAGCGATGAGTGCGACATCGCTTTTTTCAGTGAAATTTACTTTGCAATTCACCAGTTTGGCAATAATTTTTTCTTGAACCGAATGAGTTTTAAAAGGAAACAAGCATTAAGCATAACCTCAGTGAGCGAATTGAAAAGGAAAAAAAAGCCATTTCAGAGTCAACTGTCAATAGCCAGGTAATAGAAATCATGCTAAAATAAGAAGCCATAAAAACAACTGTGTCAGTTCAAGGTCAAAGAAGAGTTTTACTGATGTACTTTATTCCACTAAGATCATTCACTTTTCATTGAAACACGCCAAGGTTGGCTTGGTACAAGAATCCGCAAACTACAGCAATGCAGCCAAGAAAGGATGAACTTCAAACACGATCTGTGCCAACACTTAAACAACATTTGGGTGCTTTAAACAAACTTCTGAAAACACAAGCTACTGAGATTTCCCCATAATTTTACGAGAACTCATTGCGAACACGTGTTTATAACATAAGGGCAAAATTTTCTCGTCACTCTTGAGGCACAACAAAAACCAGTTTGGCAAGGGAATTAAAAAAGCACGTGTTCATTCGCATTTTAGAGCAAAACAAACAAACAAACAAACAAATCAACTGTCCAAAAGAGTACACATAATTCTTATTTAATTCCAGTTGACAATAAAAATTTGATTTTCATTCCTGAAAAGAGGAAGAACCGATTAAACCACCTTTTAAAAATATGCATCCACTTTAAATAACGTATCTGTAAAAATAACAAACGGTTTAGTGCCCAAGGAAAGAATTTGTGTGCTAAGTATGAGCTATTACTGGTATTCTGTTTTGTCGTTGTCGTTCTCTTTCGCTCAGTCCTTTTGTTTCTGTTCTAGACATAGGTCCTCCAGGCATCATGTCATGTTCTAAAGATATGCCAAAAATTGCAATACAAAGAAAAAAGCGGCTCTAAGCAAATTAAAAATAAACAGTCAGATTTACGTTTACATCCCGCCAATGCTTGACTTGAATAACTGCATAGCCACCAGTGTGGACCACAGATATCGTGATATGTCAAACTGGATTGAAACTGGATTGAAACCAATCCAAACGTCCAAACCGTTTTCCACCTGAACACGAAAAGCATTTGACTGTGTAAGAACTTTCATTGATATATAGTATGGCCGTGTAGCCGCGTCGAGCCACAGAAAAATGAAGCCTCTCTTATGTTCAGGTGAGTTCACCTAGGTTGAGCCTGCAATCCCATCGAAAACCAGTACCGGGTCAGCGGTGAACTTAAAAAAAAAACCAGCTGACCTTGGTGATCTTAAGGTTGAGCCCGCGGTATGGTCATGTGATACTGGTCAGCAGATACCTTGTTCTTACTGGTGTCAGTTAATCAAAAGATGGATGTCCAATATCAAAGCTTTCTGCTGTAAACTAGCATGATACTGGTCACATTGGCATGGAGGGGTGGACGGACGCACGGACGGTCATGACGTCATGGTTACGTATTCATACATCTACACCCGGAACATTCCATGCAAGATCGTTTTTGGTCGTACATTACACCAGAGGAAGAATTAACCGAGCGTTGCAATCCTTAAATGGAAATCATTTATGGACAAGAACGCTTTTAAAAACAAAAGAACAGTCACCGTTTTCCGACCACATCAGAGAGACTATCAGGAATACAGGGGTGATGATGTACATAAATTAGTTTATTATCTTCGTGACATTACTGGTCAAATCGTACGTAAAGAGCATGTATTTCCCAACAGAGAGGCATTCATGAAGCGATTTTATAAAAAATCATAAATGAGCGAGCGAATATTCGACACCAAATCTGATATTTGACGAGTATTGGCGAGAAATATACGACTTCATTTATAAGGACAAGCCATTACCAAACGAAAAACTACCCCACGTGGCATTGGCCTTATTATTTTACAACTATGGAAAACACCAGGTATTGATAAAAGCCAGAAAAAAATGCAGCATTTAAAGCTTTTTCACGGTATCAGAACAAGTGGACGAATTGAAGATCGGCTCTGTTAAAGAGTAAACCTCTGGCAAGAGCAGTGGGCAAATATCTCTTGGCAAAAGTGGGACACTTTATACCCGATATTACTAATGACGAGCAACACTCCTGGTAAGAGAGCATGGTTAATTACGGAAGATGAACGAATATCGTGGCTATCTAAACATTTGCGCCAAGAAAGAAAACAAAAACTAGAAAAAGGACAAAAAAACCAAACGGGTGATGGTTTAATACGGAAAGATTTACCAAGAACTTGTAAAAAAATAAATGAAACTAGTGTCGACCAAATAAAGACGCCTGAATTGAGTGTGGATGATATTTCTAGCATAAAATTACATGTGACGGGTCAATCTCAAGCATTGTATGCTTTCAATCTATATCAAGCGATAAACGGCTCAATGGAATTCCACTTCCAAACGGAATCACGAGAGAATTACTGATACGTTTAAAAAGACCTATTTTAAAACAATATGGTGACAAAATAGCTAGAGCTGCTTTTCCTAATTATAAGTGAGATGACATGACACGTCAATCCGCTTCTAGTGTCATAAGACAATCCACGGTACAACCGGATTATAATTCGATCAATACTACTAACCACCCCATTGGTTTTCCCGCACAAGAAACCACAAGCATCATCGAAGAACAAACACATTCTACCAATATGGGTGACCTTCGCACATCTGTATTAAATAACATGAAAAAAGACGGTTCCACGGTTTCAAAAGAATCTGTAGATAGATATCTTGATTTTTTGAGTAAGATGTACGATCATAAGGTTTTTACACCGATTAAACCCGAGATAGGTGATGATTATTTGATGCCTGTATTTGTTAACGAACCATATCAAAAAGGAAGTGGTATTGAAACAAAAACGCGTAGTAAATACACGTTTCCCAAAACATGGAAGATGATTGCTAGTTAATGGTTATATTGTAATATTTTGAAAGAGAGTTACTCATTAAAATTCATTTTATCGATACAAATAAAATATCGTGTCTTTTCAGAATCTATAAAAACACTACCATGTTGATCTTAAAACTAATTGATCGAAAGAGAGGAATCGTAAGCTTTTGTTTCTTCGTTGCAATCAAATCTTGCTTTTATTTCAATTTCTGCTACAAGATGGCCAAATCCATGCAGTTTGATGATGCAGATCTTGTTCTCGTCAACCCAGCCAACAATGACACGATGGATTCTGCTGTTGTGGTTGCATGACCAATCAAAAAAATGAAGTCGCAGCGTGAGTAATTTATTTTTCATGTATATACGTTTTTTCTATTAAAAAAGTTATTTATATAAATAATAATTTTTTGCTATTAGATATCATCGACAGTGAAAATGATGATGATGAGGAGATACTGACACCAGTTAAGAGAAAGAAGGGAAAAACCCCATTGAAATGCAGATCTCCATTCGTGGATGATGAGGCTGAGGAAGAAAAAGAAGAAGAAGAAGAAGAAGAAGGAATGATTGATTATGAGGAGGAAAAAACTGGTGACAATGCTAGTAATAATGATAGTAGTGGGGTTGATGATGATGTGAAACAGGGTGCATCTGGATCTAAGACCACCAATTAGAAGAAAAAAAAAGAGGGATGCGGATGCAGAAGCTTCTACGAGCGCTGTTGCTAATGCGGATACAACTCAAAATGGTGAGACAACTAAAGAAGTACCCTGTCCTCTTTGTAGTACTGCCATATCTAATTCTTTACGTGAGGACGAGAAAAATCTTAATGTGTGGTGTTCCAGCAAATGCAAATTGCCGTGGTGTAACACGACCGGTAAATATTGGTCGACATTAGCCAAGATAGCCATCCATGTATTACAATGTTTTAAACCGTGGAAAAATTGTAAAATACCCAAGTGTGAACACGGTGTCGAAGCGAGTTTGGTGGAATATAAATGTAAACACATGAAAAACACTTAATAAAGAGCCAATGACCCCTATGTCACAAAACATATGTTGTTACACGGTCATTTCTTTTTCGAATGCAGTTGGTACGTGAAAAAAGACGGTGGCACTAAATGCAATTATATTTTTAGTGTCTTTTGTACCTTGTGGTTTTTGTGGAACATGGATTAACCTCTGGGAAGGCCATCCTGTTTTTACTTTAAATAAAATAAATGGAACGGTCACTCAATATTTAAGATGTGCTGCTTGTTATTATTATTATAATTTTTATTAATTAATTTTATTTTTTTAGCATGCCCTTTTTGTTGTTCAAATAAGATTTTCATTCAGAAACTAGATTTATATAATCATCTTTTAGAACATCGAGACGTTTCTATATATCCAACTAATAAAATAACTTGTTTCAAATGTCATAAAACTAAAATATTTTCAAATTTTTTTAACCTATAGACAACTCACACAGATGTAACAGAGTATACGTTTTCATAACTACTCTAAATAACAATACATTTATTTTTAAATAGATGCTTTGTGTTGGATATGTGAATATCACACGGCACTCTACGATTCTAATTTATCTCAAGATTGTTTGAACGAATGTAGTAGTTGTGAATTTTTTTTAATGTACTCGTTTTGATGAGAAGGGTGAAAAATATTTGTGTGACTATTGTTCTCAATTTTGTCCTTGTACTAATGCAATATTACTGTCTGATGTCACTGAACAGCAATTAAAAAAAAAATTTAGTTCGTAGAAGGGTACATTTATTAGAAAAACAAAAACGACAAGAAGAAGAAGTTTTAAAAAGCAGCAAAGAACAAAAAATTATTAATGCACGTTTTAGTAAACCGATATTTACTATAGCTACTAATATCTTGACATATGATAATTTTGGTTTGATATTGCATAATCAATTACGTTGTGATTTCTGTTGAGTCATATTACATCGTGACAGACCTTTCGATTATAAACCATTTAATTGTGATGGTAAAACATTATGTTTAAATTGTAGATCGAACAACTATTGCATTTCTAAACAGTGTTCTTTGTTTTGATAGGTGATTGGAACTATTGAATTCCCACCCTAGTCAGAGATTTTCTCTGTCCTTATGTGGCCCCATTTCCATCAGTGGCGCTCACATGGTTCTATGTGGGATAGAAATCTAGCACTTCACATTACACTCTATTCAGTTAACTCTGTTTAAAATATGAGTGCTACACGGCCAACATTTGTATAAACGTAACCTTTCCTTGTACTTAAACGAATATTAGACTTGAAATCTGTAGATTATTTTTATAAATGAATCAATAATTTAGTCTATCCTCATTGTCACAGTTAGAATAACATCACGACATCGTCTTTCATCTGCTGTATTTTATTATGAATCATTTGGAGTCGTTTGTAGGTTCATTGAGTGAAGGATGTGAAGACTTTCAACTTATAGATACCATGGTCAATGAAAAAACAACACAAACAAAGGCAAAACTCAAGAAACAAAAACAAACGTCACATGCTTTAAACAAATTTTCGAAAACATTAAAACATTCCATGCGTGAAAATATAGTGGAGTTTCAGTTTGAACTTGAAAAGCACATGGCTTCGTTGATGAAAAACACAGATGATTTGGAATTTGTATTGTATGTCAACCAGCGTCAAATGGAAATTCAACCAATTTTCAAAGACTACACGGAATCTAAAAGACTTTCACAGATCGTAGGCAAATGTAACAGGATCTTCGAATGTCTACAAACAATGAAATGATGCAATAATGATTGCTACGCACTATGCATGTCTCTTCATACTACAAGGATGGGAAAATGGGTCAGTCCATAAAAGCGTGTTGTATATAAAACGTTACTAAATCAGATATAATTCGTTGATTCGCATGTCGATGATAAGAAATTGGGATCATTTGTAGCAGCTGATCACAACCCTCTATATAAAATATGACCAACTAAAAAACCCAAAACCACCCTATGCACGGGACGAAAAATTGGATTTACATAGCGTCAAATGTCTTGTCAAAGACGCGATAAAGACCGCGTTTGTTACAGCTTTACATACCTTTGACGCGCGTCAAATATTATCTTTGCGGTCGCCTTTGCAGGGGAGTCTCAGGTGGTAAAGGCCGTTTTTACCACAGTTTTACACCCAACCTTCGACAAGCGTCAAAGGTGTTATTTGACAGCCCTTTGTTACGCTCACAAAGGTGTCGTCAAAGATGTCTTAGCTTCAATTCAAAGACTTGGCAAAAGTGTTGTCAAAGATGTCTGAGATTTACGTCACAAGGTTGGCAAAGGTGTAGTCAACCATGTCTGAGATTCAGGTTAAAGATTTGACAAAGGTGTAGTCAAACATGTTTGAGATTCAAGTCAAAGATTTAGCAAAGATGTCTTGGGGTGTATTTATAGCTGTTGGCTTGAAGCGCTGAATTAAAAACTCAGATCTCTGGACTACTTTTCCTTAATCAGGACGGTAGAACAAAAACTTCTGAATTTTTCCAGCCGTAAAAGACACTGTTCAACTCAAACAACTGTCCATTATAAATGTACTTGAGTCTCAATTGAAATGTTTTTCAAATATCTGAAATATGTCTAGAGTGGCACTTCTGAAACCACTGTAGTCAAATTAATTTGCCATCCACCCCCGTGTTATGCCATATGAGAGACAGACTGAAATGCAGATACGACGAAAAACTGTGTTGTTCCATTTTTTATTCAAAGGAATTCATACTCTTGGCAAAATCAAGAATCTCACACCTTACATTCTGCAATATCTCTAGGAATCGATTTTGTTGCGTATTTTTAAGTGGTAGTATACATCCAAAATGTAAATGTAAAAGGGTATAAATAAATCGAAGGATGGGAATTAATTTTTTTCAATTCCCGTGTTTCACTTCTTTCAAGGCTTCAATTTATTTATACCTGTAATATTTACACTACACGCACAACAAGCGCCGTGTTATCAACAACTTTGTTGCATAACAAGTAAAATCACTGTCACGTAGAATTAGTTAAGTTAATTTATGACAAACAATCGTGCCGGGAAATAAATGTAAGTTCCAATTGTTCTATTTCCTCGATGGAGGTTAAGACTTCTTCAACAACGAACTATAGATATTCTTGGTGCCAAAAAATTGGTATTCTTCAAATGAGACGGCCATTGTTTAATGAGTAACTCCAACTGACAAAATCGGTCACCCAATAAATGGTTTAGCAGCACGTCAATCAGGTATCAGGTATCAGGTATCAGGCAGGATTCCTGGTAGTATGCTGATGGGCTTCTTAGGTGAACCTTTGAAGTCACCTAAATCCACTTCAAAAGCTGAGAAAGTCCTCTTTAAAAATACAGTGAAATTCTGCTGCTATTCTACTGCATTTTTTGCACAGAACACATTTTTTCCAAAGAATGGTTATTTGTGCATAGAAGACAACCAGACATTCTCTATATATGCATTAGCATGGCTATTAGTAGTTAATAGTCAGCAAGTGCATCAACTAAAGATTTCCAATAGATTATCAACAGCATTTTGGGCGGTATGACGGTCAAGTTTCCTTGGTCAAACTCTCTTAATCTCTAATACTGGTTTAACGCTAATGTTACCAAGTTTTAAGCACTGCGAAACAACGCGGATTGCCCACTGCGGGGCGTCTTGCGGGGCAATACGCCGCTCTGACAAGTTTTCTGGTTGATGTTATCTTTTCCTATGAGGCCACCTAGGCGGCTCTCCTACGCAACGATTTTCTGTCCAAAGATCTCATCAGCATGTCGAGCTGGGTTGACCACCAAGGAAGCCTTTGTCATGAACTTCCTTTTCCTCTTCCTTTCTTCTTCGTTTTCAAGCTCTTCACTATCACCACTATCACCCGTCGGGGAGTTGTCTGATGACATTTACGAATTAAGACTTAAGCACAATTTCTTGCTTGATTATAATGGCCTCTTTTATCGAGACACTTTCTGTGAAATTAAAGGAAAAGGCAAAATAACTTAACCATGCTGAATTTCCACCTTTCTGCACTTTACTCACATTTCCCAGCATTTGTAGTGTCTCTGTATGCATTTCAGATATATAAAAAACAGACGACGACGACAAAAAAAAGAGTGGCAGATTAGGGCCAAGAAGGAAGTTCTGGACATTCTCAATCAGTCTTTTCTCCGTTTATGTGAATACCGGTAGTAAAGATCATTGGTCGCTGTTTAATCAGAGCAACCACAACAGAGAAGATCCTGTGGTCGTCGACAATTCATTGGTTTACAGTCAACCAAAACTAACCCGGCCTCTGAGCCCTCGACCTTTTGGTCAAGACTAGCCCGCAGGATACCCAAAATAAACCCAATAAACCTTTCCCCGATCCACTAAATCCTGAACGGTCCTTACCAGGCAAGTACTGCTGGTTGTATGTTCGATATTTATCAGCATTTTTTTTTCAGGGAACGGGTTCCAGCGCTTTCTGAGCTATTACGTATGATCTTTATGGGCTATTGATGCCCTATTACAACAAAAAAAGAAACGGTAACTTATGTTAGTGTCTTTCTTTTGATCTAAAAGGATTCTGTTTTGGAATCGAACGGACTAATCGAGCTAATTTTCCATGATGCAAATCCCTTCCTTAACCACACAAAGGAAAAGACACAAACAAATCGAGAGTATCAGTAAACCATAAGGTTCTGTGTCCTATCATAGGTAGCGCAAGCTCGATATATGTGTATCTGTACTATATCATGTACGAGTAGGAATTTTAAGATTTGTATGGGACAATGGTTTTTCGCAAAAGTAAAAAACATATATGTACAAATTTACGTTTTAAAATAAGAAATAGTTTCCCTCGCTTCAGTCTTGTGTTTCTTTGTCTTTGCTTCAGTTTCTGGGTCAATGAAGAGCGGTTTAGGTGGTTTTCGGTCCCTCTTCTATAGAGAGGGAAAAAAGGAGGAACTAAAAACCACCTAAATCGATCTTAATGGACCCAGAAACCGTACCAAAGACAAAGAAACAGAAGACTGAAGCGAGGTAAGCTGTTTTTTAATTTTAAATCGTAAACACTTTTTAAATTTTGAGAAAAGCCGTTTTCATCGTACAAACCCCTATATTTCTGCTATTGCATAAAAAAGTACAGTACAGATACACATATATCAAGCTTGGGCTACCTGTGGTGGAACGAAAAATTTGTTATGCGCAGTGAACGTTGCATCTGGTGACACTCCTTGCGAAAACATTGGGGAAGGAATCTGCGCTGCAAATAACCCAAGATGCCCCCCTTCAACAAGGGTAATTTATACTGTACGCAAAGGTGCAGAATATTTGGCTAGTACAAATCTATCATTTTCGTTTAGCGCCTCAGCTGTGAAGATTTCATTTAAAACTAATGCTGCTACTATCAGAAAATCAATTCTCATTTTAAGTGGATTTATACTGATGATGGTCAGTATAAAAAAAGCCCTAGAGCGCTGGATCGAGGACAATATGATGTCATTCTCAATCAGTAAACCGCAAACCTTTTCCAAGGGTAAAGGGTGGGGTTTTCTACCTAATAGTTGTCATGTCGGGTAGTTAAATTGATTTTGCAAATTCAATGTATTAATTTCTTCAGTTTTCAAAGTCTTCACCAAAGGGAACCCGGCAAAGCAGGAACCAAATAAAATGTATTCTAATATTTGAGAGCAAATACTGCAGCCTTACAGGCATGAGAGAATCAGTAACGATTTTCTTCTTACAGACCCTATCACAAGTGGAGTTTTGAGAAAATGAGTATTTAGCTCACCTGAAACCCACATAATATTACACATGTTTGCATTCATTTTACACTACTAACTGACAATCTCTCATCAACGTTTTGTTCTACCAACAGGCCCTGAAGATAAAACCTATACAAAATTAACCCTTTTAATTCAAATTGCCCAGGGGGAAGACGAGTGTGCTAATAACAATAGTATATGCCTTCTAACTAGGACTCTAATTTTAGTAAAGGCTGCTAGGTGTTTTCTTGAAGTGCAGTATTTAATTCAATTGCACAACCTATGATTATCTTATTGTTAGTAGATGGAGGGAGAGGATTAATGGGGAAAGCAAATTGTGTATCTCATTTCTTATGCTAGGTGTAAGTTGTTCTTTAGTTAATATAACACATGCATGTGTAAGTAATGAATGGGGTACTGTAAGAATGGCTATTACCTCATGACATCTTTGTAGTTTTCTTGGCATGTGTAAAATAATGTTCTGCATTCCTTCTCAGATCTGTTTTTGTCTTTGCATCTTTGGGAATAAAAAGAGGTCTTAATTTCTCCTACAGAAAGTTGATACCATGCACATATTAAGTAGTGCTTTATTAATGCATAGTGATATGACATGCGCACATCTGTACTTCATGAAAAGACAAATGCACTAATCTAATTAGGGTGCACACTGCTGCCAATAACTGATGACTGCAGACATGTACTCTATTGTTTGCAAAAAATGTGGGTGCTTTAATTAAGAAATAGCCTTGCATTCTTTGATGCAGATGCTCCTCATGCAATGGCAGTAGTGTTGTGATTGAATCTCTGCTGTTTTCTTCTTCTCTTCAAAGTTTCAATGTACCCCTGCCTGAAACATAATTGGCTAACCTAAAAACACAATTATTTTCAACCATGTTTTAAAAAAATAGTAAAATTATTTTTTGAATAATCTTACTTCTTATGATGTATCCTTGTTTGCCTTTGTCCATGGTACTGAATATTTCCAATATTTCTGTATTTACTACTTAATTTGTACTATTGAGGGGTTACTGGCTTTATGAATTGCAAATTAAAGTTAAAGGTAAAATGTCTGTCATTAATTCATTGTTATATATCAGACATACATTCTGCATGTACATTCACTTGAAATGTCAAAATCAGTATGTTTTCATGGGGATTAGATTAGACATTGACAGGGTCACACTTATTTTTCCTTAATCAATCACTGAAAACTTATGTCCCCATTCATTAATTTAATTAACCTTTTGACACCCAAACCGGTCAGACTTAGTATTTTACTCTGTCTAATGCCAGATGATTTTACTCGTCAATGGGGAACCCCCGGGAGTCAATGGGTTAATCTGAGCTACTTTGATTTTTTAGCTAATAATCAAAACGTTTTTTGATACTGAAAGACCCAAGATTCCTAGATTTATCTTTACCACCACTTGGCGAACAACATTCTCTAGTACAGATGATGAAGTGAGTTCCCTCAAACATTTTGATTTAACTTCTTCATATTAACATTCATGATGGTTTTACCTGAAAGTTAAGTCATAAGAAAATAATAATATATAGAGGTAAAGAGGTATAAGATTTATAAATTCGAAATGGTCTTAAATTTCATTGTGAAAATTTATGATCTTCCTGATTCCTACTTGGATCAGCAAGCTTGGTAAAGGATTATTTGCAACTAGATCCATTTTATTATAACAAAGCTCTTGTGGTTTATTATTTTCTTACCCATTGCAGACTCACCATGCACTTGGGAATCATTTCTTTCGAAGATTGGCTGAAATAAAACCAATAATGAAACAGATACTCTGAGACTTTCAGTCAAATGATCTGCAATAGGCATCTGGCAAAGAGAGCTTTCAGAGATCTATTACAGAAAGATGTAAGATGGTGTTAGACATGTTCTGCGAAGTTATCTTATTCTGAACACCAATGCAAGTCCTCTGT
>NC_090872.1:44521845-44531845 GCF_036669935.1 Montipora foliosa
ACGGAGCAACGAGAAAACCAAGAACTTCTATGAGAATGTTCGACTGCCGACAAAGAATCAGACAGCGAATTGCAAGCCTATATGGACGAGCCTCTCACTGACAACGACAAGAAGAAAAAAACAAGCAAGAAGAAGTTCTTAAGAAGCGGCTAGCAGACAAAACCAGCGGACTTCAGCCCTTGGATCGCTATCAGAAGGAATCTTATGCATGCTGATTCCTTTCTGTTTATTGTTAGAGTTGCTGCATCCATAAACCACGCACTTTTCAACCATTTTCTCTGTGTTCTCCGCTAATCTTCACACATCCCAACAACTCAAGCTTGCCCAATGTCCTTTTCTTACGTCACGCTCGATACTTTGGCCAAGTGGGGTACTAATGCGAAGGATAGGTGAAAAAATAGTCAAGACCACCTCCACTTTCAGCGCTTGTAAAAAGAGCCCGGATTCAATATTTTTGAAATTTTTTTCAAAAATGAGTTCTTGAAAGATGTCAAAATCTACCCCAAAAAAATAAGTTGAAGGGTTAGGGGCACTTTAAATATGGAAAGAACTGTTACAGTGGTGCTTCTTTGACTACTTGTAGTCACACGTGAAGGTCAAGTCAGTAACTTTAAGTATTACATCATAGGAAACACACCAGATTTTATAAACAGAATTACAGTTGCAATAGAAGATGCTCTTGAGGCAACCAGCTTGTTGAAAGCACAAAGGTAATATTCTATTAACATTGGTCAGGACCATACATAAATACACTCAACTCTTCATTTGAGCAAATAAAGGAAATGGAGCACTTCTGGAAACTGTCTTTTGTGGCAGGAAGTTGCATTGGCTGGAGCTCATGTTTTTTTTGCAGGAGGTCGCATGGCCATCATACTGTGTTTGCCAATGATTGTGTTTTAGTATGACAAGCACAAGAAAACAGGGGAAATATCAGTGAAAAAGAGCAAAAGGAAGGGAAAAACAGAGCCTAAACATTATAAGCATACCAGAAAAAAAAAATAAAAATAAAATATATATAACCAAAAAATGGGTAGAAATCCTCATCAATTTAAAAGTGCTCAATAGTTGAACTAGAGCAATAATTAATTGGTAATGCAAGAGTGAGGTTATTTGGTCATTTAATCGCTACTCTGAGTTTCATGCTCCATGCGGAGCAATCAACTGAAATTTTGCATATATATATATACATACATGTTTGTATGGTCGAAGAATGACCACACCAATCAGGCAATATATGGTATGTAATCATTGTACCAAGAGATCACTATGTTATGTTTCTGGAAGGCATGGAAGTACATGATGGAAACTTAAATAACTTTCAGGGACCTACTACAGCAACAAAGAGATCTAAAGCAAAGGGAAGATGAGGAATACCAACAATCTGTAAGTATGGGGTTCTATTTTGTAAATCTCTCAAAAAATACTTGAAAAGAATGTAAAGCAGAAAACGTGAACAAGTAAATACCTTACATGCTGGGACTCTTTTAGGAAATCGAAGACAGGAGAAAGGACATAGAACAAGGCAGAACAGTGGGACAACAACAGAGAACGGAATTTATGGTTGGTGCCACTTGTAGCTCCAGTTAAGTTCAGATCAGCATATTTTTCTTTGCCATAAGTTACATTATCTTTCGTTAGTGACCAGACGTATGTTTTGTCTATCAAACACATATATTTGTAAACATAGTCAGTTAAATTTCATAAAATAGTAAACAGAATAACAGTAATTTCTAATTCTGTGAGGGCAGTTAAGTTTACTAAAAAAAATTTAAAAATGAGTCAAATTCTCCAACCCTGGGACAACATAATTGGCAAAAAGTATCAAAACCCTCACGCTGGGTCGAGTGAAGGTGGCCAAAATAATACCCTTTAGGCCTTGCTGCACACAATAAGAGTACAATGTATGTACCACTCACCTTTCGTGCAGCCACCTCTCACAAATGTGGGAAGTTCATTTGAACGCATTCCGGGTATTTTCCAAGATGGCAGATTTATTTTTAGGCAACCTCGTTCCCAGGGCCTTTCCTGCACTACCTGGGGAACAAGATTGATTTCCAAGCCCTCTTCATTATCCAAGATTATCCAAAATTCCCCACCCTGTGGACAGACCTCACAGTCAAAGCCCCAAGGGTAGCGTGACCCCCACCCCCTGGGGCTTAACATTGATAGGTACATCATCTGCCTTACCTTGTCAAAAGCTATTGCTACACTTTCAGTACGAACAAAGGTATCCATATTTTTTTAATTTTGTCTAAGTTTATGATCTTTGTTTCCTTACAGGTGACCTTGAACACCAGATCTTAAGTCGTCGATGCCGTCATCATGCATATAATCGTATTTTACGTAAATAGATCGTCCTTCATATCTTTAGTTTATGTTTCACTTTGTAAATAGATTGTCATTTTTTTAATTACAAGAATACTAATGCTAGGCATTCACATTAAAAGGAGGCTTTGATCATTTGCAATATGAGGGGATAAAATAAGTTACTTACTTCTCCGACATCTTACTTCTTCAGGGGAGCTCTTCAAGGGTGAACAACGTAACCTCTTGCCCCCAGAAACTGGGTACGAGGATAGTGTAGCAACGTGAACATTTCCATAGACGGCTAACTCAATGTTGTACGTAATAGGCCATATTCGTATTCTCAGTATTGGACTGGAACTAGCTTACAATGGAGGCTAATGTGGAAGAATCTTTTCAAATGCAAATACTTTTTAATATATTCCCCCGAATTAGCCTCCATTGCAAGCTAGTTCCAGTCAAATACTGAGAATACGAATATGGTCTATTCAAACCCTTTGGGAATAAAACGTTTTGTTGCAGGTATTTCCATATCATTTAAATATGAATGCTACATTATCACGCAAATACAATACATAAACAATCTTAATCCCCTGAGATTTGAATTGGGTACAACACTGAGTTAACCAATTAGGTCTATTTTCGCAAATCCCATAATGCAGTTCATTCTAAGCTTTTCAGGGTCTTCTTTTTCTTCCAAACGAATTCAGATAACTCACTTTTTCCGCCTTCATAAAAACTGTCGAATGAGCAGTTCTTCAGAATAGGCGATTATGAGTCCTTAAGCAAAGACAACGGCAACAAAAATATCACTCCAGAATATAATTTAAAGCTATCGCAAGTATCTCACAATTATTCCGTCTTGCTTACCATGTCCAACACGTTCGCACCATTAACCTGTAACTGGATGAAGAACGGTACTAACGGTTTAAAGGGAAAATAGAAAATTGATGGTTCATCTTTATATGCCCACGCTTTGATGATTTCAAGGTGCTGTGTTGCACTGAAATGAGCACAAAGTAAGAGGATTTTGTCCTTTTTTAACCAATCATATCCTTGCTTTGTGGCATAATTGTTGTCGTAGCCATCGTCTTTGCTTAAACCACAAGCGAGCCTCTGTTATTCTGTTTATTAATAAGAAATGTAAATGGAAGTTAAATACAAGTCAAGTCGAAATTAATGTTCAAATAAAGGGGCGTTGTATAAGGATAGACATATGAACAATGACCCTTTTTCCTGTGTGTGAATTAGTAATCCGAAACAAAGAACAACTTTATACAGGTTCCATTCCCTATCGTCTACTATTGGACTTTTTCAGACTGTCTTTTTTGTGGGAGGGGGGGGGGGAGGGGAGGGTGTATGGACTTAAAGTTTTCCTTAACAGTATAAGGTGGACTGCTTTTCGTTAAGGGCTCTTTAATTTCAAAAAGTAGTGCTTGGGAGTCAACAAAAATTCAATGGCAACGGAATGTAACAAATCTTCTTGTGCAAAATAGAGTAATTATCTAGTGGTTTATGAGTAAATTGATAGGAACTCCTTAGAAGTAAACGGAGATATTCACTGTTGGTAGCTGCGTTTGTTTGAGAAAGTATGGTTTGATTACGCTCTTTTTTGGAATTCAGATTTAAACACAACAACATAGCAAATGGTAATGACATAATTATCACCAATAAAGGTCTTCGCTGGGGAATCTTTGTTTACAGTGTTGCCTCATTAGCACAATATTTTCGTTTTCTTATCAATCAGCAAGCATAACATACTACCGTGAAAGGGATTGCATAATGAGCTACAACAGCTTGTAAAATTGGTGAGACACTCCCGATAAAAAAATACCTTTTCTAACTTCCAATATCCGCCATATCTACAATTCCAACCTTTCTTACATTCCCCCTCCCTCTCCCCCTCTCAATGTTGACTGTTTAAGTTTTCGGCAATTTTTGTATTGCTAGCAACATTGATAAGGGGGAGAGGGTAGCTGCAATGTGCATAAGCATAACTTATGAATACGAAGCGCGTTGGAACATTGATTTTGGCCTTAACAGTAGTCGTAGTTGTAGTAGTAGTACTACACAGAGACAGCACTTCCAGATCTTTCAATGGCATACTGATTACTGCTCTTATTATTACTCTCCTATGTTACTGTAAGTGTTTCTCCACCATATCCCTAGTTTCCGTCTTGTTTCAGATATTTTATTGACGGGAACAAGTTGGAGTTGCATGCTTTTTTTAAACAGTACCTCCCTATTTAGCTGCAAGTATTTCTTTGTCATCAACTGTGTTTCCGAATGGCTTGAGATATTTTATTGTAAGAGACAATTTTGAGGACCATGAATTTCCCAAAATATAACAGATATGACGGAAATACGGAGACAGCACTTCCAGATCTTTAACTGGTATAATGATTAGGGTCTAAGAATAATACCTCCCAAAGAAAGTGCATCTATGTCATTTCCTGTTTAAACATTTTTTTAAGAATAGCTTCATCTTTTTGTGCATTGTCAAGTAATACTTAATTTTATGCGTCAAACCACTGCTCGCCTCGAATAGCTGTAGCTAACTGCGAGTAGTGGTACATCATCTGTTTCATATTCCAAACTTTGTAATATACTTGTCATAAACTTGTAGTAAATAAGCTTGAATAAACTTGAATAAACTTGAAACTTTAAGTTCTGTTTAAAAGTAGTTTCATATTTTTGCATGCCAAGTATTCCGTTCTCAATAAGAATTCAATTCTGTTCGCAGAATCCTTGCAAACTGTAAAACACATTGCTGCCCAAATATTTACAAGACATAAGACATGCGAGTTCAAAGGGTTTTCATCCATCGTTAAATCGTTCTCACCCTCTTAACATCCCTTGAGTATTTCTGATGACATTCTTGGCTCTTTCTTTGGTACTTTGAATTCTTGGGTTCGGATGGGATATCTGCCAGCGCACTGAGCTTCATGCTTTTCGCACTAGTTTGGAATGTGCTACATTCACTAAATAACCTGACTTCCTATTATGGGAATATTTTTTTTAAAAAAAGCATTAACAAGAGAGCATAGAACATGTTGAATTCCTCAAAAATAAGTCATGCCAAAAACGGACACAGAATATCATCGTCCTCTATCGGAATACTTTTGCATTGCTTTCAAAGCAGGCACACTCTTATTTCAAAGATTGTAAGCCATGGAATGTCAGACAACAGTTTCCATATTCAGAAAAATTGCGAAAAATTGTTCCTTTTACCGCCGCTATTTCGTTCAAATAGTACGAATACTCCAAAAAAAAAAAACAAAAAAGGGTGACAGAATTTAGATCAGCTAATAGCTGAAAATGCTATAAAACTGAAAGGCTAAGTTGCCCTCACCAGTTACAAGGTGAAACCATGATGGCTGCTCCTGCTCGACAACTCAACAGTAAGGTATGTATCCTGTGCTTTAACTTGTTTTTATCTGAGATTGAATTGTATAGTCTTAATTGGATTTAAACTGAGTATGAGTACTGAACTGCCTTTTGTGTTTACTCTGCTGCAGAATATTCGAAGTGCACTTGTGAGCAAAGTTTTACCCATCGTTGAAGAAAGATGTTCATTGATCTCAGCCAAAGCCAAGATGTATACAAACACGTTTCCCAGTGTTTATCCTCCATGTTTATTTTCACTGATTGATTTCGAAATTCGGTGCACTGGCAGAGTACTGTTAGTTCGCCGCTCACGCTTAAAGAACGAGGTATACACACACGAACTTTGTGACGAAAATGCAAGCGGTCACCATCACTGTAATAAGATGCAATTGTTGGATGGAAACTCTACTTGTCAGGTCGTCAATAAAATTATATGTTTGCTGAATCGAACGAATCGACTGAATCGACAAACTTGCAAGTGGTCATTGTTACTAATGAGATGCAATTTTCGGAAGGAGAACACAATATGTCACATCGAGCATAATATTTTTCATTCGTCGAATTGAACTTGTCGGATGGTAAATAAAATTTTCCTTTTGCCGAATAGAACCAATTGGCTGAATCAACAAACTTGCAAGGGGTCACCCTCACTAATGAGATGAAATTGTCAGATAGAAAACTCTACTTGTCGGATCGTCCAAAATTTTCTCTATTCACCAAATAGAACAAATCGGTCGAATAGAACTTCTGTTTTTTCCGATAGAATCCAGTTGACAGTATTGGACATGGATGACCAATGCCATCCCATTCGATGGACAAGAAAGCGATGATCAAGAGATTTTCAAAGCAGAACAGGCTTTATCGGAACAGCTGTTCCTTTTTGTCAAGGACAGTGCGATTTTATGTTAAATATTAGGAACGAGTTCTTCTTCGATTTAAGGGAATGATTAAACAGGAACAACTGTTCTCTTTTGTTGTGAAAGATAACAAATGAAAAACGGACCGCACAAAAAAGAACCTATTGTTCCTTACGAGACAAAAACAGAACATGGAGTTCCTTTTCAATAAACTAATGGGAACTTTGAGTTCTGAATTGCTACGACAAGGAACTCCGGTTCCCAATTAAGCAGATTTGGGTTCCTAAGAACAAATTTCAACAAGGAACAAAAGTTCCTTTACGTGCTCAGTTTACTTGTTCCCTTGTTGATTACAGGAACAAAAGCAAAAACGCGCGGAACACTTGTGTTTTTTTTAAAAAGTATCATAACTCGGTTTGAAGGCATTAAAATCATGGGAACAAAGTACTTTCATTTACATACTAGCTTCAAGACGCCTGGGACAAGATATCGCATAAATATAACTTGTATCAGGCAAAATTTTTGGGTGTCATTAATTTTGGGAAACGTACATGATCGTTTCCCTAAGATCATCGTTCCTTTTCAAAAAGCAGCAAAAAGTCCTACAATTTTGAAATAACAGCTACACATAGTACTATTTGACATTGGACAATAAAATTGCATTCCGGAAAATCCGCACAATCCTTAAAATCCACAAGCACAGGAAGAGTTTTGTTTATGATATCTTCCAACCAACAAAATCCACAACACCTGCATGTGTCAATTGTGTCAATTGTGTCAATCTGTATGGAGTTTTGTGTCAAGTGATCCCAAAGAGACTTCAATGGCAAAAAAGGTGGACTATAAACAGCTTGAGCTGCATGCAATTTGAAAAAGTTTTGTTTCCATAAAAACCGCAAAATCTATAACATAGGCAAAGGTTTGTTCATGATATTTCTCAACCACCAAAATCCACAGCACCTGCAAGGGAGACTGTGTGGAAATTTCTATATCAAGGATAGGACTGCAAGGATTGTGCGGAATATATCATAAACAAAACTCTTCCTGTGCTTGTGGATTTTAAGGTTTGTGCGGATTTTCCGGAATGAGAATTGTTGACCAATGTCAAATTTTTCTCAAATCTCATTCGCTCAAAAGTTGTCAATTATGCCCACCTTGCTGCTTTTTGTAGTCTCATTGGGATTGCTCGAATAAGGCATAGATGAGCTGGTTAACTATTCATCTCAACTTGCTGTGCCTTAAGATATGTTCCTTGGGGTTATCTCGTTCCCACATCAATATTCAAATGAAACTTTGCGCATGTATCCTGGTCCGCCTATAAAAGCAAAATACTCTGAAAAGGCCAAATCAGTTTGAAGATGATGCGAAGAGCAAACTATCCTTGCTGGCAACTTAAGGTGATTCCCTGGTTTTGCACTGCGCATAACATTGCGACATCCAAGATGGCGGACGCAAAAAGGGCTCGCTTGTCCCATGACAAAAAAGGGCGCTTTCGAAGTAGCAAGGAGGTTGAACGAAGGATAAATTTAGCGAAAAGTTCGATAGACAAATCGCCTAGCCGTGACGAGGCCTTATGTGTTCAGAATGGTAGTAAAATAAGTGGTAGACGTGTTGTCGAGCTCGAGTTGCTCGCAGAGGCCCTCGATGGTGGATGTAAAGTTTGTGCCAAGCCACTTCAATTATCCAACGTAACGGACGAAACAGTGTCGGGGTTAGGATCTTTCCTGTACATTACCTGCTTCAATCCAGATTGTGGGGAAATAAATGTTTGCCAAACGAACAAAACTCATAGGGTGGCTGGAACAATGCGTGGACGACCAATCTTCGACGTCAACACCAAACTCGCCGCAGGTTTGTTGCGTGACTTTGTAGCAGATCATGTTTTTGACTAATAGTTTGCCCGACAATTTATCTGATGATTCGCTACCCTAGGCATGCTACATGCAGGAATGGGACCAACACATGTCAATGCACTGCTATCTTCCCTTAATATCCCGACTCTTTGTGTGACCACACTGAAAGCAAGAGAACGTGAAATCAGCCCCGCCATAGAAAATATTGCAAACAAGTCCTGTGACCTAGAGATGGAGGAAGAAAAGATGGAGTGGGGGTGCATCCAAGATCAAGCAGTGCCAATCGGGGCGTCCTGTGACATGGGGCGGCAGAAGAGAGGGAAGGGTCATAATAGTCTAACAGGTACTGAAAATAATTTACAAAGGTTGTTGACAGTAAGCGGAAATGCAGTTGAAAAATGGCTCCATTGTGACACAACTAAAAATTATATACCTAAGTTGTATTGTTGATGTGTATTATAAAAGGGGCTTTAAAAACAAACACAAAAAATCTGTAAATGGTAAATGAAATGATACTCCAGCCACTGAAAATAAGGGAGGGATTGGTTGATGAGCAAAAAATACTGTACATTGACACTTGTATTGAGGTTTGCCAGTAAAGGAGCTTAAAGGGTATCCCTGATAAGGATCCAATTACATGAAAATAAAATCTGTTTGGACTTCAAAGCTTGTAAAGAATAATCCCAAAAGATGAACAGAAGACAAAAAAGTGGGACAGTACTGAAACATGTCAGCTTAATAAGATAATTTATTTGTTTATTTATTTATATTTCTATTTATTTATTTTTGAGCACTTTTATTATCTAGTTTGGGCAGTTGGTTTGCCGACACCATGTGTTGCTGGTTATGATTTACATGTATCATCTAGACAAGTGTCCAAAATTTACAGGAAACTACATCCAAACCTGAGTAACATACCTTTAAAGTAAGACCTTTTATGTATCAGGAGCTGGTTCTATGATTGGAATAAAAACTGGAAAAGTTATTGCATTTGCGACAAGATCAAAGAGGTGTGCAACTTGTGAAGCAGCGACCAGAGCTGGAAGAACAGCCAGGGCACATGACTGTAGATGTAACTGGGACGGGTCGTCTAAGGCCATGGAAGCAGATGTATGCACTGAACTTGTGAAGGCATGCGGAGAGTCTCACAAAGCTCAAGTGGCTATTCTTGTGGGAGATGATGATTCCTCCACCATCAAAAAAGTGAGAGAAAGTGTGAATCACAATGTGGACAAATGGTCAGACATTGTTCATGCAAAGAGAGCTTTTGGAAGCTCAATGTACAATCTACAGAAAACACATAAAAATTTGTCTGGTAAAGTGATTGATAATTTACAAAAATGCTTCAGCTACGCCATAACACAAAACAAAAATGACTCTGATGGGATCAGAAAAAGCCTAAAAGCAATAATTCCACACGCATTTGGGGATCATTCCACTTGCTCCACCTCTTGGTGTAAATATCTCCAAGACCCAGTCAATTACCATCACAGCACTTTACCACATGGTAAAGACCTCGAGGGGGACGATTTGAAGAAGGACCTGCAAGAAATCATAGAGGTTTACTGTCAGAATGTAGAAAAGCTAGCTCCACTTGGA
>NC_090872.1:44569345-44579345 GCF_036669935.1 Montipora foliosa
CTGTTCATCTACTGATTTATTGTAGAGGTGAATAAAATCTCCTTGTGTGACGTTTCGGTTATGACACTGGGGCATTTTAAGCACCAAATCAAAGCATTTCTAAGAACTTCCAAACCATCAAGTAGTGACTCATATTGTGCTACAGAAAAAAGAAAATACCAGTTGGCAAACTGATTTTTTTTTTAGTTCCGTCTTCATACCATATATAATAATATTTGTTTTATAACGAATCTTTTCATTTGTGAAGAAGCTGTAAGAAAACAACAGTAACAAAGGTAGTGTGAGCTATATGAAAGAATAACACGACCATGATAGTGTAGAGATGTTTGTTTTCTTTTTAAGGCAGATGCGAGTTTTCCACCACTTGAATGTTATCATCGGTTTGGTGGCACAACTGTAGTAATTTGTATCGACAGACATTTTAAGTCTGGAAAATTAACT
Source organism: Montipora foliosa (assembly GCF_036669935.1). Lineage (NCBI taxonomy): Eukaryota > Metazoa > Cnidaria > Anthozoa > Scleractinia > Acroporidae > Montipora > Montipora foliosa. The sequence goes on from NC_090872.1 coordinate 44,569,787, forward strand.
TTTAGTATGTTCTGAAAGCTGCACCAATTCCCCACCCTCCAAACATGGTGTTATCATTCCCTTTGGTCACTAACAAATCACGATCGATTTCAATACAGTGCTTACGCGAGTATTATTGTGTAATAAGAAGTGTACTTACAGGCTTCCATCGTTATGGTACTGATCTATAGCGCAAGCAAACAAAGTCGGTTTGCCACTGTTATTAGCCGATTGCCCGTAATGATATACATTCGTGAGTTAAGAAAATCACGTTGTTTTGCGTGCATTTAGACGTTCGTGCTTTTTCAGGCCCGCGTCTATTTGAGACCCTAGTACAAAACCACGAAAGACAACAATAGCAGCGAAACAATTTTATTCAATACTGTTTGCACGTACAGACGTCTTATCTGTTAAGGCACGTGCATGTTTTTGAACTTGTTGCACATTTTTGAATTTTTGGAATACATCAGCAGACTCTTTCCGCCATATTTCGCATTGTTGTGTAATTCCCGCCACTAGGTCACATAGCGTAACCCATTGTACACGCCGTCGTTTAGTTCGGGTTATTGTTTCGCTTTGCATGCACGCTTAGTTACCTCATTGTCACAGTTCGCGCATAATTAGCTTGGTGCCTTTGTTACCACTTTTGCCTGCTTAGTTTGGGTTGTATTTGCATCTTGCCTTCGGTGAATAAACGTGTTCTCTCAACTCACTGGCGTGGTGGCAGCGCAACATTTTCAAAAAACCCACGGAAAGAACATCAAAGCTGTTCTTCGATTTTAGCCGCCTCTCTGAGCAATCAAGCCAGAATTCGTGAACCGTAGTGATGACTTCACACAGAGCGCCGAAACAGTGGTCGCTTTCTTCGAATGAAACTATTACTTTGATCGAAGCCTGGGAAAACAATCTCAAGTACATCTTGTCCCTCGATCCGAACTTCGCAGACTTTCTTACTGATGGATCATCGTGGGGTAAAAAAACAAACGCTACACCCCTACGTGGTTTCTCCAACGATCCTGAATCTGTTCCAACGGCGAGAAGAAGGACTGCTGCTCAAAAAGTAACACATTTAGAAATGATGCTCGGCCAAATTGCCAATTACGCCCCTATCATTTCTCGGAACTCAATCGTCAAGAATTCTACATCAATTAGCGGCGTTTGGCAATCGATCCGACAGCATTATGGCTTGCAGTTAACTGGCTCCCGTTTCTTGGACCTCGCGAACATTTCTTTGAAGCCTGAACAGCGTCCTGAGGATTTATTCGCTTAGTCACAGCCTTTACTGACGTGGGCCGCTATAGCAAGCCCCAGCCCTCACTAATGCCGGACGTGGACTCCACTCTTCTCAAGATTGCTTGCTGGAAGTACATTGTCGTCTCTGATTTGTCTCAGGCGTTCTACCAAATCCCACTTGCAAAGAACTCCATGAAGTATTGTGGCGTGGTTACACCCTTTAAAGGCGTTCGTGTCTACACGCGTTGCGCAATGGGAATCCCCGGTTCCGAAACGGCCCTCGAGGAGCTAATGTGCCGCGTCCTGGGTGATCTCCTTCAGGAAGGGTGTGTCGCTAAGATTGCTTACGACTTGTATTGTGGTGGTAACTCCCATCAAGAGCTCCTTTTAAACTGGCGAAAAGTCCTCTCGGCTCTCGATCGCTGCAACCTTCGCCTCTCATCTGCGAAAACCATAATCTGCCCAGCTTCTACCACCATTCTCGGTTGGATATGGTCCCAGGGCTCGATCCGCGCTTCTCCCCATCGTGTAGCTGCTCTTGCTTCTTGTGAGCCACCCAAGAATGTACGTGGTCTACGTGCTTTTGTTGGCTCATACAAAATGCTTGGTCGGGTCCTTAGTGGAGCTGCTAAACTCCTCGCTCCTCTCGAGTCGCGTACGGCTGGTCGTCAATCTCAAGACACCATCTCTTGGTCTGATGAGCTCCTAGTGTGTTTTCGCTCCTGTCAAGAAGCACTCACGTCTAACAGATCCATCACACTCCCCAAGCCTGATGATCAACTTTGGATCGCAACCGATGGTTCCGTCAAGATGAATGGCCTCGGCGCCACTCTTTATGTGCTTCGTGACCAGAAGCTCCACCTTGCCGGATACTTCAGTGCCAAATTTAAAAAGCATCAAGCCTCCTGGTTACCATGTGAAATAGAGGCATTGTCTATTGCCGCTGCTGTCAAGCATTTTGCCCCTTATATAATTCAATCAAAGTCTAAGACTTATGTACTGACTGACAGCAAGCCGTGTGTCCAGGCCTTTGACAAGCTCTGCTGTGGACAGTTCTCCTCCAGTCCCCGAGTGACTTCGTTTTTATCATCTGTTAGCCGTTACCAAATCACACTGCTCCATTTGGCTGGTTCTGTAAACCTGCCTTCTGACTTTGCTAGTCGTAACGCACCAGCTTGCAACGACCCTCGCTGCCAAGTTTGTTCATTTGTATTCGAAGCTGAAGACCTAGCTGTGCGTCCCATTTCTGTTCATGATGTGCTATCGCGGAAGATGTCCCTTCCTTTCACAAGCCGTTCCGCCTGGCTCCAATCGCAACTAGAGTGCCCGGATTTGAGACGTGTCCACTCTCATCTTAAGCAGGGCACTCGCCCGTCAAAGAAGCTGACAAACATTAAAGATGTCAAGCGTTACCTGAACCTGGTCTCCATTTCCCGTGACGGCCTACTCGTCGTAAAACGCGATGAACCTTTCGCTGCGCCCCGTGAATGTATTGTCATTCCACGCTCTGTTGTTGATGGCTTCCTTGCTGCCTTACACGTGAAGCTGGACCACCCCTCCCGTCACCAGATGAAACTGGTTTCACAGCGTTATTTCTTCGCTTTAGATTTGGACAAAGCCCTGGATCGGTGCTCGCAGTGTTGCCACCTATGCTCTTCCCTGAAGAAAGTTCCATCCAGCCTCATTGAACAATCAACCTCTGATCCCCCCGACGGCTTTGGTATTTCCTTCGCTGCAGACATCATAAAGCGCTACCGTCAGCTAGTACTTGTCGTCCGCGAGACGTCCACGTCCTTCACTGCAGCCTGCTTGTTGGATAACGAACGTCGTGAATCCATTCGCTCTGGTCTCCTCCGTTTGTGCCTTGAGCTGCGACCGCTGTCTGGCCCCCCTTCCGTCATAAGGGTAGATCCCGCTCCTGGCTTTGCTTCTTTAGGTGACGATGAAATCCTTAAGCAGTATGGCTTTGCCGTGGAAGTCAGCCGAGTCAAAAACCCGAACAAGAATCCTGTGGCAGAGAAATGCGTCGCAGAACTTGGTGATGAGCTTCTACGTGTTTGTCCTGAGGGTGGTACAATCAGTCCTCTTTTCTTAGCTGTGGCGACAGCCAATCTCAACACCCGTATCCGCAACAGAGGATTGTCTGCCCGCGAGATGTGGCTTCAACGCGATCAATTCACTAACGCACAGATCCCTTTTTCCGACCTCCAAGTTGTTCGACAACAAAAGTCGTTGCGGCTCCGTAACCACCCCACAAGTGAGAGATCCAAAGCCCCAGGATGTTGCCCTCGCCCGGCCACGCCCGTTCAAGTAGGCGATTTGGTGTACATTACTTCTGATGGCTCCAAGACCAGTGCCCGCAATCGGTATCTTGTGGTCTCCGTGGATGGCCTATGGTGCAACGTACGCAAGTTCACCGGTTCACAGCTGCGTTCTACCTCCTATCGCGTCAAGCTGTCCGAATGTTATCGTGTTCCTGCCCTAACAGAGACCACGTCTAACCTCTCTCGTCATTACAGCTCCGCTTCCTACCCTGAAGATACCGACGAAGAGCCTCTCACCTCTGAGCACGTTGACGAGGAACCCACTCCCCTCCTTACACCTCAGAGCACTCCGAGTCCGGCTCCTGCCGTAGTTCCTAGCGAGCTCGCTACCCCACCAGATCCTCAGCCTGACATTCATCATGTGCCCGAGTCTTCCCCTCCCCCGAGTGGAAGCATGACTGTTGACATTGATGCCCATATCCCGGAGCCTACCTCCTCACCTGGCCCACGCCGGTCAAGCCGTTCAACTCGTCGTCCGGCTTACCTCAAGGACTACATTACATATTAAGGACAATGTTAGCTATTTGTAACTGCTTGTGTACTATCAATTCCCAACCTAGTTTTATTTCGTATTTATTACTCATCTACCTTGGCGAGGAGAAGAAAGAAGAAGTCACGCCATATTTCGCATTGTTGTGTAATTCCCGCCACTAGGTCACATAGCGTAACCCATTGTACACGCCGTCGTTTAGTTCGGGTTATTGTTTCGCTTTGCATGCACGCTTAGTTACCTCATTGTCACAGTTCGTGCATAATTAGCTTGGTGCCTTTGTTACCACTTTTGCCTGCTTAGTTTGGGTTGTATTTGCATCTTGCCTTCGGTGAATAAACGTGTTCTCTCGCTCGGAGTTTCGGCTCAACTCACTGGCGTTCGATCTTCCGAGATGGAAAATACCGGCTGCTGTTTTTATCACGGATATAGAACTTTAGGAACTTAGTATGCGGGAATTTAGACGTTCGTGCTCCAGGGAGATAGACTTAGTATGCGTGCATTAAGACTTTTGTGCACCAGGGAGATAAACTTAATATGCATGCATTTAGACGTTCATGCTTTTTCAGGCCCACGTCTATTTGAGACCCTAGTTTAAAACCACGAAAGACAGCAATAGTAGCGAAACAATTTTATTCGATACTGTTTGCATGTACAAACGTCAGCGGACTGGTTCGATCTTTGGAGATGGAAAATACTGCTATTTTGTGTCCGAGTTTTTATCACAGATGTAGAACTACACCAGGAAGATAAACTTAGTATGCTATACTGTGACAGAAGAAAAAAATTGCGAAAACAGACTTCACAAAGAAAATCAGATGCTTCAAAGTTTTACTCCTATGGAAGCCAATAATTTTCAGCGAGTCTTGAAATTGAGACACCTGCTTCTGATCACAAAAGAGGTTATCCTTTATCACTAAGTAATAAAATCGTTTACTTTTCCTCGCTTCTCAATCAGAAAACTCGGACACAAAATAACACTTTTTCTCAGTTTTAACATAAGCAGGCTAAAACATCACCGCGCACTGGTGGCTCAGTTGGTTGAGAATCGGGCTGTCATGCGAGAGTTAGTGAGTTTGACTCCGGCTGGACCAACACTCAGGGTCTTAAAATAACCGAGGAGAAAGTGCTGCCTGTAATTATATCTGCAAATGGTTAAGACTTTCAAGTCTTTTCGGATAAGGACTATAAACCGTAGGCCCCGTCTCACAACCTTTCAATGCTCACAACCCAGTGGGACGTAAAAGAACCCACACACTATTCGTAAAGAGTAGGGCATGGAGCTCCCGGTGTTGTGGTCAGGACTCATTTCATTCATTCATGTGCTGGGTGAGATCACTAATGGACTGATAGCGGCTGTCAGTGGCGCTTATATATGCTGACGTCCGATCTCACCCATTGATCCCTTGCTTGTAAAGCACATTTGAATATATTAATAGAAAATGCGCTATATAAATTCATTACCATTAAATCACGATCCACCTATAAAACGACAATCTTGATGTAATTCCATCATCCACCAAGATCCTTCTCAAATTTCAGCAGAATCGACCCTCATGAATACCTACCCCAAAAGCTTGGCTCATGTGTGACCTTAAGTAGTGTTCATAACTGCGATGATCACTTGGACGTCTTCATTCTTTAATCCGCAGTTCAAATATATGATTTTCATATACATGTATTCTAGTCATTACATATAAAATATTATCATTTAAAAGCTCAGTTATATATGAAATTATAACAAAGCCATCTTGCGCGACATTTTATGACTCGACGTCATGTCCTTTTTGAGGTTTGATTGGCTGATAAAAAAGGCGCAATTTCATTATGTAGGCAATTAAAAATGTGGCAGCAAATTGGAGATTTTCTTTATCTCAGCACCAAATGCAAACTTTACGACCGCACGTAAAACATGGCTTTTCTGCTGTCGTTATTGTTTGCTCTTTTAGCAACTTATATTGTTGATTTTGACGAACAACGTTCCGTAAGGCTTAGGGAAATTTACCCTGGAAATGCTACTGTATCGATTTTGGGAGCTTTTAAAACGCTTTCTTCTTTGGAATATGGGGATATTTTTCGAAGCTTCTATGGAGGTGGAGGTAGTGGTGGAGATGACAATGGAAGTCCAACTTTTTACATGCCCGGCAGATGGAACATTCTCCCCTTTATGGACAGTGACAACGTTCTATTTTACGATCTTCAATGGCAACCAGAAGAAAATTTCATGTTGTTTCCCAGACAGTGGTATGAGGATGAAGAAGTAGTGTACACGTGGAATTCAATTATGGGGAAATGAATGAAAAATCTTGTTTTTCTGACTTTATTCAAGGTAAAAGATGTTATACTTTTAGACTTCCAAATGGAAAAGACGTTTGCAGGAAAGCTTGGCAAAAGAAGAGCTTTGTGACTCGCTTTAAGGCAGAAACGTGGCGAAATGAGTTACGAACAATGTTGTAGCTTATTAAAATGGCAAACACTAGAGAGAATTTCTATCTCTGGTTCAATGTTATAAGATTGGAATTGGGCATCTTTCTTTCCTAGATTTCTTTGAGTTTGCCAATAGTACGCGTTCAAGAGCTAAATGAGACTATAAACTTTATTCTTTCTTCATTCGCATTGTAAGGAAATGTAATGACTTGCCAGGATACATTGTACATGCCGAATCTTTGTCTGTTTTTAAGACTAGACTTTATTTGAATATTTATTGAAATTTTATTGAATCAGTAGCTATTTAATCTTATCTATATAATTTTTGTAAGTTTTTAGTTAGTGAAATGTTTTTATACAGGGTTAACCTCACAATTTCCCTTTTCAGGATCTTTTTATATTTGTGTTGTAACTTCCTTCGAAAAGTCATTATACCAAAGGTAGAATGTGTTGTATCATTGTGCTTGTTTGTTGCCGGAAAAAGAAACCTAGAAACAGTAGAATAATTGATTAAAGTCTTAAGTAAATCTGAAGAAGTCATTCTACACTGCCTATGCTAATTCCATATAGTTAGAGCATCCGACTACCCTGGTCCCAGAGGTTTTTCTAAATTTTTCCCCGCGTGAGAAAGCCACAAAGTTTCTCACGCAGGGAAGAATTTAGAAAAACCTCTGAGACCAGGGTAGCATCCGACCGGTGTTATGGAGGTTGTAGGTTCGATTCCTGCCAGGGAATGGCTTTAAAACTTTGTCTACAAGGGACAATGGACCAAGATAAGCGAAGAAATTTGGCATTTAAAAGAAGGCTTCATAACGAACAACAAATGTACATAATGAAAATCACTCAATCTTTTTTTTTTTCACAATGTTGAATGTGTTGAATGTGAGTACATTGGGTGGGTGGGAGTCAGCCAAGTTTCATTATATCCGCATATTTTCCCTGTAAGTAGATGTAGATGGACTGCTGTTGCTACGTTATTATCAGACACGCGTAACTAAGGATCTGATGAATTTTCAGGTGGTAAATATCTTGCACGAATGGTTCCTGAAAAATGCTCATTTGTTTTTAACTCAACCTCTAAAAGGGCCGAAAGACAGGCATATTACGCAAACTGCTTGAAAGCAGAACAACAACCAAGGTGTTATCTGTCGCTAATTCTTGATGGTATGGACCAATCGAAGACAAATCTGCCCCATGCTAACTGGCTCTCTAAGGTAAGCTCATTGGAATCAATGGTATCACAGGGAGCAAAGGAGTCCTATTTGACCGTATTTCCAGTTAAAATCAAAGTATAATTGCAAGGCGAATCTTCAAACCACATACATATTACATAAGATCGTGTTACACTGTTGTCACGCTTATGTTGAAAGCCTATCTGCGACAATGGCCGGAAAGCAAAGTACGCTGCAACCACCTTTTCTGAGCCCGCGAGAATGGGCACCCCACCACAAAGCCATGTGTTCATGGAAACCGCATCATTACTGTTTGTGGCTTTCGTCTTGTGGATAGGATTTCAACAGCAGTGTAACACGATCGTTTGTATGTAGTTTGATCAGGTAGGAGGATGATTCAAATCAACAAGATAGGACTCCTGCTCCCTGCGTGGTATTACAGAAAAAGTAAGATCAACGCCAAGCTGGCGTTTATCTTTCTTTTTCTGTAATTCTTGTCACTGGAGACTGAAGTTAAATATGGAAAAAGTGAACTGACACGAGTGAATAGCCTTTAATACCGTGAGATAGAGTGTCTAATGCTTGAGTTTGTGTTTTCATTTGTCTTCAATTAGGATGAAACATACCATTTTTTAAGGACGCACATCACTGGAGCTATTTCGCATGGAAATGGAGGCTTCTTCAGTTTTATCGATTTGATGAGATAGCCGCACGACTCCAATCTTACACTAAATGTCTTATTACGGATCTTTATGGAGCTCTCCGAGGTATGAACCATTTATGAGGCGCAAATTGAACATTTCAAATAAAAAAACATTTAAAACTAGAAAGACAATAAATTTAACAACAACTCAAAAATTATTTCAAAAATCATTCCCATTTTGTTAGGAAGGACGCTTGCCACCATACCTCTTCCTTCAGATGGACAATTGTTATCGGGAATGCAAAAACAGATTTATTCTTGGATTCTGTGCGCTCCTTGTTCAAAAACGCATATTTGAAGAGGTGAGTAACTTCTAATTACTTAGTAAGAAATCAACCGTGAAAAAGTTAATTTTTTCATCACATAATTGATATCTGATCCAAAACTTCAAAAACAAACCAACAAAACACTGCAACTTCAATTTATGAACCTGTCTTGAGATCAACTTTTGTATTAAAAAGAATCAGTGTTTCATCTTGAAAGTTCAATTGTCTTTTCTTCTGATCGGACACACCCATGAAGATGTGGATCACGTTTGTGATCACACTTGTCATCCATTGATAAAGAAAAAATGTCTGAAAAAAAAGATTTTCCATATATTTTGCTTGATTCCCGATGCTTGTTGTACTTGTTGTACTTTATTGTTACATATTTTCGTGGAACTTAAATTCGCGAAATGGAGCGGGCGTACTTCGCAGGACTTAAATTTCGCGATTTGCCAGATAAAAAGAAAACGTTCAATAGGAAAAACTGAATTTCTCGAAAATTGTCAAAATACTGATCTTCGTTAAGGAACAGTTAGTTTCACAATTGGTAAAATCAATTTTTCGTAGCAATAGCTTCCAATGACACTGAACAAAACCATGTAACAAACCGAAATTGAAAACAGTTTGAAATGTTTCTCTGCAACAAAGCAGAGCTATACAATAGTACATGACACCGTCGATATTTGGGCTTACAGCTGATCCTCAGGAGGAAGAGTTGAATCACCCTTTATTACCTCATAACTCACGCTTTCTCCCATCCTATGGCAACTAGCACTATCCCTCACCGCTAGTCAATGGTTGAAAAGGTGTACCATGCATGTTAACAAAAGATTTATATAGCAGGGTTTTAGATTTCTCAAGGTTGATGTTCGCAAAAACCTTTTTCCCTGGTCTTTACTTTGCAATGTTTTGTAAATACCGAAAATAAATAACAATAAGGTACTTTAAAGAAATCCATGGACCTG
>NC_090872.1:44596845-44614345 GCF_036669935.1 Montipora foliosa
TTTTGACAACGTTTCGACATTGTCCGATGTCATCGTCAGGCAATGAATTTTAATCGGATGAAGCACAACTTATAGTACAAGAACAACAATAGAATAATTAAAACACCATTAGAATCGTCTTGCCATTTATTGACCAAAAACCAGCCGATATTGTGAAGCGCCAACTTACTCAGCTACATAAGAAACTGGATATAGATCTACAGCCAGTTTTTCTCAGCCGCAAGCTCGAGGATGTCCTTATATTCCGTGAGCCCAAACCATCATTAGTCAGCCAACAACTAGTAGTCTATAAATTTCAATGTGGCTCGTGTGATGCGAGCTATGTTGGCTATACAGCTCGTCACTTGCATCAACGAATTGAGGAACATAGATACTCAGCTATCAGGAGACATCACCTAGCAGATCATGGCCAAACAACATCACCCCCAGCGGCGAGTTTTAGTGTCATAAAGAAATGCGCATTGAAATTTCACTGCTTAATTCACGAGATGTTCCACATCAAAGAATTGAAACCATCACTTAATGTGCAGAAGCTGTTTCTGGCCTATCTGAACTGCTTAACCCGTGTTTACCAAAACCAATCTAACTGGATATCATCAACGAGGTAAGTGTTCATTCCTATGAATTTCTCACATGTTTATGCAGCGATCGTCTTAAGGTTTTTATTCAAAGTGTGTTATGTATTCTTTTAGATCGAATAATTCAAGTCAATTCAATTAAAGAAATAATAAAATCAAAATCAATATAACGTTTATTAAAATACTTACACCTTGCAGTCTTTCGACTGAATTACGTGCAATAAAATATATTACTGTGATAAATTTATCTACAAGTAAAATAATTAAGTATATTGCTGACATAAAAACGATAGAACTATTAAAGGAGAAAATCCACCTACACTTGAAAAATTGGAAATACACTAATTCAAAGAAGATGACTAACAATAAAAGACTTCTTGTAATGATCTGTTTTGGAAATTGGAATATCAAATCTTCTATTATTCCTCAATTTTCTACATTTAGACCTTCGTGGAAGCAGACTAGCTAATTTATGGTCATTGGTATGTGAGATCTCATTAAAAAGCTTTAAAGAAAGTGACTCACGTCTATCATATAAGGTGGCAATGTTGGCTATCTTTAGTGCATCATGGTACTTATAATATGGCAAAATAATGCGCATTGCACGTTTTTGGATACGCTCAAGATCTTCAGACAAATATCGAGGAAGGCTTCAATGAAAAAGCATACAAGCTTATTCAAGAACCGATCTTATTGCACTACAATAAAATAACACAAGGTCATTGCAACTAAATCCAGCTCTCTTTAATTCTCTTAACAAATATAAGCGCTTTGCAGCTTTCGCAGTGATATTGTCAATATGATCGTTCCATTTACAGTCCTGCCTAAAAGTTACTCCTAGAATCTTTGCGGTACTGACTTGCTCAAACTCCAAACCGTCTGAAATTACAGGCGCATAAGATGGAGGCGACCTCTTGAAGCATGTGCGAAGCTCCTTGCATTTACTGGGGCTTTACTGGAGATGGTTTTCACAGGACCATAAACTGATTTCAACAACTTGTTGGAGTGAGCTTGGACATGATGGCGGTATGATCTCAGAAACAGTTGTATCATCGACGAACTTCCAAATATGAAATAATAATAACTGCAGGTCGTTTACCATTACAACAAATAACCAGGGACCTATTTGGGTACCTTGGGGGACCCCAACAGGGACATGCATCCAACTGGACCAAGTTTCATTTATCTTAACTCTTTGCCGCCTGTCTCTCAGAAAATCGACTATCCAGTTCAGAACGGTTGGCTTGACTCAAACGGTGACTCGTAAACACTGTTACATTCAAGAAGCTGAAGTGTAGTCAATAGAACGTCGATCTTTCAAGATAGGATAGCTCAAAATTGCAAGGAGGTATTACGAAACTGCAAAGTACGTACAATTTGTTCTACTGTCTGATCAGATTTATGTTGCGTTATAATCTCGACTCTTTGTAGCCAGAATGTTTGCAATTTTTATGACATTTCTCCAGAGAAAATCCATTATTTCAAGCCAGCTTGACTGAATGTGCTTACAAGGGCATAAGGATATTTTATGACGCTGCAGTACTCAACTGATTAAGTAAATAGATGGTGTATATCAATCAGGAGTCAGCATCTAAGAAAGATCCTTGATCTGGGGATTGTGTTTGTTGCAGAACTTGACTGAAACTCTCAAGAGCAAAATTCAGGAGCCAGCATAATGCACACATCCCTCGCAGATGTGCATTGTTATCTTTTTATAGATTCAGTAAAAAGTAACCATGGGTTCGAACATCATTTCGAGATTCATGTTTCATACTATAAGCCATGAAAACCAACCTATTTTAAGTCGATTGTATGACGTTACCTATTTCGATCTATTTCATGGTATTTAGACATATGATGACTTTTAACAAGCGTTAATATGTGGAATAGTCATTTTGATACACATGGCGCGCCATTGTTCGTATCCCTGTCAGGGAAACCGATCCATATTTAGTGGGCACAAGCGCCCAGGAGCAATGTTAATCACAGAAGCAATGGAAAACCTGATGAAAGACGGCTTGGGAACAGTTCTATCTGAAGACAGAACAACTGTTTTTTACAAAAAACTAACTTGTGGAGTGCTAGATGAAGCCTTAACAAACTACGGAGTTAATTCTGACTGTTAAAAAAATAAATTTACAGAAAGGGCACCAATCAGCCAAATTTCCAAAGAACTGTTCAATAAATTATTGGAAAAATCTCCTGACAAAAATCATCTTGAAACTGTACAATGTATATGCCATCACAGCTGAAGAGTAAGAACGAATGATGAACTTTAAACGGCTTGGGAACACTTCTCTCTGAAGACAGAAAGACTTTTTTGTTTTACAAAAAACTTCCTTGTGGAGTGCTAGATGAAGCCTTAACTAACTACGGAGTTAATTCTCACTGTTGTAAAAATAAATTTAAAGAAAGGGCACCGATCAACCAAATTTCCAAAGAACTGTTCAACCAATTATTGGAACAATCTCCCGACAAAAATGATCGCGAAACTGTATATGCCATCACAGCTGCAGAGTAAAAACGAACGTCTTTCATTCAATCTAAACTTTGATAAAATGTTATTGATTGTACCTAACTGATCACGATTTAAGCATTAATCGAATCAGGCGAAAATATCGCATTTATCATGCATTTCACAACGGTTAAGCTAACAAAATTCAGCTGAAGTGTTAAACTGATGTAAAGAAAGTAAGTCAAAACCAAGACAACTATTGTTGGTAAAACTATGTTTTTTTTAGGAACATAAGAAATCTACCGAAAGTTATAGATTTTCTTTTAGTATGTATGTTGGATTATTTTAATAAAAATCACCCAATTCCCTGGTGTTATAACGTCTGTTAACTTGGTACTTATTTCATTTCCTTTTTTTCTTTTCTTAAGTGCGTGATATACAGATAATCTTGGATGCAAAGATAAGATGATTGCCCTCGATTGAACACCAGAGTATGTTTAAAATATATTAAACACTGCAACAATACCAAATCACCTTTCAGTAGAACTCGTCGTCCTTAGATCACGGCAAGTAGAATGTTGCTAAACAAAAGGTGTAATGAAAGAGAACAATAGGCTGCATCTTGGTACATTTTTTTGCCTGTTCTATGCCAACTTGACAACAATGTGAAAATACCGAATTTAACGTATTTTGGAGAATGTGAGCCACCACGGCTAATGTTTTGTATTTCTATTTGTAACTGAGAGCTGTCATTACATTACCAATAGAGTACTGAGATACTTGCCTTATTTAAGAACGTTCGCGCTAATTGTCTGTGCGCATCCTTACCACGCACGTAATTCACATGCTGCGTCATGCATCAAAGGCACGCGTTCTTAATAATACATGAACAACAATACGGCAAGTGGCGCACTGCTACAACTTTGCACTGATTTAATGGTCTTGGACGTTTGGTGACCCCAATTTTTCTTTCGATAGATCACTTTCTCTACCATTTTTCTTCGTTTTGTGAAAAAAATAAAAAAATCTATCAAGTAGAAGTTTGAATTTTTTGCCCCACGCACCATTTAAGTCCGCTCTTTTGAGCTCTTTGTTTAGTTGTACGATGGTTTGAAATGCCTCTATAATGGTTACGGTTTAGGAAAATGACGGCTGCACTTGAAATTATTAATGTTACAGACTCACTTATACAAAATATGACTAAGATAGTTATTCTCAGTTGAGTACATAACTGCAATGATCTGTAATTTGTTAATATCTTTTCTCTGCAGTTCAAATATATGAAATTTCATATATTCACTTTCATATAGTTTGCCTCCGTTGACTCATCTTTAATATTTTAAACTAACATCCCTGTATACAATGCTGAGTTACGCGCATCAATTTTTCAAAATTGGGCAGTTTTCCACATGCCTTACCTGATCCTATGTACCTACTGATCCTGTGTTCCTACTGATCCTGTGTTAATACTGATCCTGTGCCTACTGACCCTGTGTTCATACTGATCCCGTGTTCCTACTGATCCTCTTTTCCTACTGATCCTATGTTCCTACTGATCCTGTGCCTACTGATCCTGTGTTCCAACTGATCCTGTGTTCGTACTGATCCTGTGTTCCTACTGATCCTGTGTTCCTACTGATCCTCTTTTCCTACTGATCCTCTTTTCCTACTGATCCTGTGTTCCTACTGATCCTATGTTCCTACTGATCCTGTGCCTACTGACCCTGTGTTCCTACTGACCCTGTGTTCCTACTGATCCTGTGTTCCTACTGATCCTGTGTTCCTACTGATCCTGTGTTCCTACTGATCCTATGTTCCTACTGATCCTGTGTTCCTACTGATCCTATGTTCCTACTGATCCTGTGCCTACTGACCCTGTGTTCCTACTGATCCTGTGTTCCTATTGATCCTGTGTTCCTACTGATCCTATGTTCCTACTGATCCTGTGTTCCTACTGATTCTGTGTTCCTATTGATCCTGTGTTCCTAATGATCATATGTTCCTATTGATCCTATTTTCCTACTGATCCTGTGTTCCTACTGATCCTGTGTTCCTATTGATCCTGTGTTCCTACTGATCCTATGTTCCTATTGATCCTATGTTCAACAACAACAACAACAACAACAACTTTATTTGTACCAACAGTAAAACAATAAATTTCAAAATATTACAAAAATAGAAAGGAGTACAGGCTGCCCCAAATAACCACAGGGGCTAAAGAAATAGGACAGCCACACTCTGGTGATTAAGCTAATATAAATTAGGTCAGATGCACACATATACGCACACACACACCAAAGAAAACAACACATAAAAGACTGAGGAAAACAAAATGTCAAAAATAACAGAAGGCCAGAAGAATTACGATGTTAGAGAATTTTTAATAGTTTTCAATAAGAATTAGCTTTAGGTTTTCCTTAAAATGTTTGAGAGGAAGAAGCTTTAGGTCATCACTTATATCATTCCAGACTTTAGCACCCTGAAAACGTATATTAAAAATTCCATAATTGGTTCTGGCTTTCGGAATCGCATAAGCCATTTTGCTAGATAAATCTGGTATTATAACTATGTACATTCCTAACAGGATTAAAGTAATGGTCAAATACAGGAGGTAGGAGTTTATTATGAAATTTATACATAAATACTGCCAGTTTAAGGGCAATAATATGAAACAGCTTAACAACTCTTAGATCTTTAAATAAAGGACTTGAATAGTCATTAAAACTAGTAAAAGTAATTATTCTTAAGGCTTTCTTCTGTAATATAAATAAAGGTTGTAAAGTACTGACCCAAGCAATTATGCAGTAATTTAAGAAAGGTTCAACTAGAGCATAGTAGTATTTTGGTACTTATGAAATAACGGAGCTTAGAAAGAATGCCTATGCTTCTCTTGACTTTTTTAGAAATATAAGTAATATGAGTCTTCCAATTAGCATTATAATCTATGTAGACTCCAAGGTATCTAATAGAAGTTTCTTGTGTTAACATTTGATTGTTTATAGATAACATGACCTGTTTGGGCAGTTTTCTTTGGATAGGACGAAAAATGACAAAATGTGACTTATCAATATCTAATGAAAGTTATGGTCAATTATACTAAGAACTGCATGTTCAGTTGAATAGTGAGAGCAGAATCCAAACTGTTTACTATAAATAAGTTGTCTCTTATCAAGAAAGTCAACTATCCGATTATACATAAGCTTTTCTAACAATCTATTAAAAATAGAGAGTAACGAAATGGGTCTATAATTGTTTAAGGTTTTCTGAGAGCCCTTCTTAAAGACTGGAATTACTCTAACCATCTTGAATTTCTCAGGAACAATTCCAGTAAGAAAAGATGTATTAAATATTGTCCGTAAGAGACCTGATAATTCACACTTAAGAATCTTTAAAATAAAAATAGGAATGCTAGAAGGATCCACAGCTTTACTAACATTTAGTTTAGCTATTTCTTCTTCAATTTCATTTTCAGCCACTGGAGACAAAAACAAGCTATCAAGAATAGGAGATGACATGAACTCCCTAGCAGACTGGGAAGAACTAGGCATAGAACATGCAAGATTAGTACCTATATTAGCTAAAACGTAATTAAGTGCATTAGCGATTGGTTTTGGGTCAACAATTTCACGATTATCTATCACTATTTTGTTCACTGTCGGATTCACTTGAGTTTTAATTAGTATAATTTGCTTAATTCCATGCCAGACTCGTTTGCCATCCTTTATATGAAGTGCTAAAAAATTATTATAATAATTTCTCTTAGCTAATTTGATTAAGTGATTTAGTTTATTCCTGTAGATTTTAAATTTTGCATGGTAGTACGTAGATTTTGTCTTTAAGAATTTCTTAAATAAGCCATTTTTAATTCGAATAGAGGTCCTAATTCCAGAGGTTATCCATGGTTTTGATCTAGCTTTTAAATTTTCCTTAGATAATTGCTTGACAGGTACATGTTGATCAATAACCTCAGACAACTTATTATAGAAATTATCAAACATACAGCTAGGGTCAGAATCGTTATTAAGCACTTTCTTCCCAGTCAATTGATTGAATGTTAGTAATCAGTGCTTGTTTGTCCAAGTTTGAATAATCACGCCTGTAAACTTCAGTGCTGGCTGGAAGGGAAGATAATTTACTGACAATAAGAAAATTTCGTAAATGGTCTGTCAGATCATAACATAGATTACCACTAATCACAAAATGCTCAAGAGAATTAAAAAATATATCGTCAATAAGAGTTGCAGAGTGGTCTGTTATTCTAGTTGGCTGCAGGATTTGGGGTTGAAAATAGAAAGCACCCAGGGTATCAAGAAACCTGTCTGTATCAGGATGTGATTCAAACTTAAGGAGATCTAAATTAAAGTCTCCTATCAAAACACAAAACTTGTTTTCTCGATGTACTTTTTCTACAATCATATTAACATGGTTAAGAAAAGCATCTACATTACCATGGGGGTGTCTTTAAAAAGCCCCACAAATGGTATTACGTCCCTTACTATTTTGAATTTCAATCCATAGGGATTCATAATCATTTTTCTTTTGGGCAGAGAGATCAGAACGATGAGTATACGCAATATCATCCTTCTGCTGCTCTTCTTAATGCGTTTGGATGCGTTTGTTTGTTCATTGTTCACATGTGTGTTGTTTTTGTGTTTATCAAGTAGTTTTTGTTCTGGTGTTAGGCGCTACGTGTTACTTACTTATTATTCATGTTTCAACCAGCTTGGAGAGGAATCACTTCATGCTTCACTTTCACAAAAGATAACGTTGATTTTAAATTACTCTCTTTAAATGTTCGAGGGATTCGTTCATCCATAAAGAGGAAAGCTTTGTTTATGTGGTTGACTTGGCAAAAGGCGGACATTATTTTTCTCCAGGAAACGTATAGCACGAAAGAGGTGGAAGATATTTGGAATACTCAATACAAGGGTAAGAGTTTTTATTCACATGGAACTAACCACAGTTGTGGGGTAATGATTTTAATAAAAGACGATCTGGAATTTGAGTATAAATCGTCCGTTTTGGACACTAACGGTCGTTACATTTTGATTGACGCCACTGTACAGGGATCTGACTTTTTATTGGTTAATATTTATGCACCAAATAAGGTTCAAGAACAATGCGAATTTTTCAGCGGTTTAGAAAAAATGGTAGAGGAATTTAATACAATCGCTGAGCAAAAAATTGTAGTAGGTGGGGATTTTAATGTTGCTATCGATCCTGATTTGGACTGTTCTGGGGGTAATCCCACAAAAAAAGATTCTGTCAAACACATTCAAGACATATGTTTAAATTTTGATTTAGTAGATATTTGGCGTGTGAGGAATCCGGTATGTAAACGCTTCAGCTGGAGGCAAAAAAATCCTTTTCTTCAACAGAGACTAGATTATTGGCTCTTGAGTGACTCGTACCAGGAGGAGGTAGAGGGTGCTGACAAAATTCCCTCTTTGAACTCCGATCACTCGGCTATTGTGCTTCACTTTAGCAGTGTAGAAAAGCAAAAGCACGGTCCATCTTATTGGAAATTTAATGCAAGTTTGTTAGATGATTCTGATTTTTGTAAGCTTATAGCTGAGAGTGTGCCAGTGTGGCGAGAGGAGTTCATTGAAGTTACTGATAAGCGAGTTCTTTGGGACTTAATCAAATATCGAATACGACAGGTTACGATTAAGGACAACAAAGCTAAAGCTAAGGGCAGAAGACAGAATTTGAAAGTAATAGAAGACTCATTAAAGCAGTGCGAGGAGGATTGCAGTGTGTTTCCATCCCCTGAAAATATGGAAGAAATGGAGAATATTCGAAACGAGTACGAATTGTTTTATGAGCACTTATCAAGGGGTGCGATAGTACGTTCCAGGGCCACCTGGTTTGAGCAAGGAGAAAAAAGTAATAAATATTTCTTAAACCTCGAAACCTACAAAAAATCCAAGAGTTGTATTCGCAAGGTGTTTACCAAAGACGGCTTTCTTACCTCTGACCCCAAAAGAATCTTGAAGGAAGTGGAAGTTTTTTATTCTAGTCTTTACAAGACTGACAATTCTAAGATCCCGAACGACGTTTCAAACACATTCTTACTTTCTCAGGCAATCCCAAAGCTTTCAAACGAAGAGGCGATGGCATGTGAAGGAAGATTGCCGCTTGCGGAGTGTTTTAAGAGTTTGCAATCTTTTCAAAGCAACAAATCCCCAGGTAACGACGGCGTTACGGTTGAGTTCTATAATGCGTTTTGGGAAAGTCTTGGAAAGCTTCTTGTAGACAGTCTTAATTGCTCATTTGATAAAGGTGAACTATCAAATTCCCAAAAACAAGCAATAATAACTTTGATAGAAAAGAAAGATAAAGACAAACGAAAAATTTCTAATTGGAGGCCGATTTCCTTAATTAATGTAGATGTCAAGATTGGATCTAAAGCCATTGCCTTGAGACTCCAGAATGTTCTCCCTAGAATAATTCACCATAATCAGCATGCATATGTTAAAGGACGAACAATCAATGATGCAATAAGGGCGATTGATGATATACTTGTATATACTGAAAGATATGGTATCAACGACAAAATGCTAGCAATAGATTTTCAGAAAGCCTTTGATTCAGTAAATAGGAATTTTTTGTTTAGTACATTGGCTGCTTTCAATTTTGGCTCTTCGTTCATCCAGTGGATACAAACTTTTAACCAAAATATTTCAAGCTGTGTTCTTAATAATGGGTTCTCTACCGGACCTTTTGAGATACAAAGAGGTGTGAGGCAAGGAGATCCACTCTCTCCATACTTGTTCATTATTATCCTAGAAGTACTAGCTGTTAGTATACGTAAAAATAAGGATATTCAAGGGATTGTGGTGGATGGAATCGAAATTAAACTTGAGCTTTTCGCAGACGATCTTACTGTATTCCTGAGGAACGATTGGTCTCTTAGACACCTCCTTGCTCTTATTTCAAAGTTTGGAATCTGTTCGGGTCTTGTCATAAATTTTGACAAAACAGAAATGTTTATCTTGGGGAACTCGGTTATGGCTCCAGCACAGGACCAAAGTATTATGAACATTAACGTTAAGAGAGCTGTGAAAATATTAGGGGTGTATTTTACTTATGACAGCCGTTTGAGACACAAACTAAATTTTAAGGAAATAACAGATGCTGTCAAAACAAAACTTCAACTTTGGAAGTGGAGAAATCTGACAATAATTGGAAGAATTCAGATCGTTAAAACTTTTGTAATTCCACTGATAATGTACCGTGCTGGATCAATTTGTGTAGATAAGGAGGTGGTAACTGAGGCTAATAGGATTATATTTGATTTTATCTGGAAAGGGAAAGACAAAGTAAAACGAGCTTCCCTAGTTGGTGACATAAAAGATGGGGGCCTGAAGGCCCCGCATTTAGAATCGCTAATTAAGACTCATAGAATAATGCTTTGCCAGAGACTTGCGGATGAAGAACCTTGTAATTGGAAAACTATTTTATTTCACTATTTGAAACAGGTCGGGGGGAAGTTCATCCTCTGTTGCAACTTTGACATAAAAAAGCTACGGATAAACCTCCCAATGTATTACAGGGAATGTTTTGAGTGTTTTTCGCATTGCTCCGCAGCCACCGATAACAATGTACTTGAACTTTCGCACGAACAAATTTCCAACACAGTTCTTTGGAACAATAAATTTATATGTATTAATAATAATAATAATAATAAGGCTGCCAACACTGTTAAATAGTGCTCAATACACATAAGTGTAGAGCTAAATCGTAGAAAGGTGAGGCTAATGAAACCAACACATGATTCACTGTTACTCCGAGTTTCATGCTTACGCACTCATCAGACAGTATATGTACTGTCTGATGAGTGCGTAAGCATGAAACTCGGAGTAACAGTGAATCATGTGTTGGTTTCATTAGCCTCACCTTTCTATATGTACTGTCTGATGAGTGCGTAAGCACAAAACTCGGAGTAACAGTGAATCATGTGTTGGTTTCATTAGCCTCACCTTTCTATGTATTAATAATAAATCAGTCTTCAATCAAAGCTTGGTTAGTAAAGGAATAATCAAAATAGGCGATTTAGTAACAGAGAAAAACCAATTTATTTCTCAATGTAATCAAAGCCGGGTGAATCTTTCTCCAAAAGATATTTTTGATTTGATGTCCTTAGTTGATGCAATCCCTGCACCGTGGCGACAGTCGCTGAAAATAAATGGATACTTGAACAAGAGTCCTTTTGTTATGCAGGACCAAATTCAACTTGTGCTCAATAACCAGGAGGTCTCGATCACTGAGGCGACCTTTAAGAAGGTTTATAGGGAGTTGGTCTCTAGTTTTGTTACTCCACCGACAGCTCATTCAAAGTTTAATGAAAGCTTTAATGGTGTTTGTTTGGACTGGAACGAAATTCATAGTTTGCCCTTTCTAGTCGCTTTAGACACAAAGTCACGAGAATTTCAATATAAAATTCTAAATAGGTATTTAGTGACAAATACGTTTTTGAAAAAAATAGGCAAAATAGACTCCTCATTGTGCATCTTTTGTGGTATGTTGGACGAATCCCTGGAACATCTTTTTGTGACTTGCCATTTTACTACATTGCTGTGGAAAGAACTCATGGCTTGGTGTAGTGGAAGACAAATTAGAGTTGAATCACTATCTGCTGCAAATATAATTTTTGGTGACTGGCAAAGGAAAGATTGCTTCCTCTTATTAAATCATATAATCCTCATCGCAAAACAGTACATTTATTATTGTATGTCCAACAATTTGAAACCACTTTTCTACGTTCTGTTGCAAAGAATTAAGTTTGTCTACCAATTAGAGAGCAAAATTGCTAAATGGAACAATAATTGGCAAGTTCACTCTATCAAATGGGGTAAGAGTGGTTTTGAAGATGTTGAAGATTGAAACGTGCTTTTATATCTTTTTCGATATTCTAACACAGCGCTATTGTGGGTGTGTTTGTGTGTGTGTGTGTTGGTGCATCATGTAGGGGAACTTTTGGGGGGCGGGGGGTGGTTGTTAGCATCCACTTGTTAGCTCAAATCTGTATATACATATATTTTTTTGTGATTGCTGTAATTTCTTCGTTTTTGTAAGTGCTGTAACTCCAATAGGGAAATGTTAAAAAAACAATAATAAAATCCAAAAAAAAAACATCATCCTTCACATAGAAGCCTACTGCCCCGGCATAGGTGCAGCTTGGTTGGGACAAAACGTTGTAACCAGATATCGCAATATTTAGGAGAGCCTCTTGATCATTCTTTAGCTTAGTCTCAGTTACACTTAATACAGATATAGGGAAATGTAATTCGGATAGCATATTAACCAGATTATCAAAATTAGCCTGCAAGCTCGTAATATTACAATTAAGAAAGGAGAATGAATTATTAGTTAGACACTTTACAATATCTTCATTAGCATGAAAGTCATGTGTGGTGAAATAATAAAATTCAAGTCAGAGGGCATATGAAGGTCAATATCTAAATTAGTAAGATGACCAATGTTGGAAATAGAAGAAGTTATATCGAGTCGAGGTAATGAGGCACAGCTGGATGGACAACTGGAGCTATCAAGATAAGGGACTCCTCCAGAACACCTATCACAAAACTTATAAGTATCAATAGAACTTATCTTTTAAGATGATGATGATGGGATATCAGGAGAAGAGTTGATAGGTATCACAGGAGAGTCAGCATTCCTCCTCAAGAAAATTTTTCCAGCATTAGTCCACAGGAACTTGTAACTGTTGTCTTTTTTAAATTTTAAGCAATCTTTAAAAAGTTCCTTATTCTTTGGCGTTAAGCTTTCATTGATAAAGATCTTCTTGTCAACAGGGAAGCCAAGGTCTGCCGTGGTGATAGATTTCAGCCTTTTCCTTGCATGGTACAAGTTTTCCCTCATCTCTCCTCTTACAAACTTTACTATTATGGCAGGGTCCACTGATGCCCTAATACCTTTCCATTGGAATATCCATCTTCTCACTTAACTGAAGTACAATGTTATTAGTTTCTTCCTCCTGGGGTTCCTCAGGAAGAGGAATGCCACGAATTTCAATGCAGTCTCTGCTAGTATATTGCTCCAAGGCATTACGACACTTCTGAGCTACTTTTAAATCATTTGCAGAACTTAATACTTGAGCTTTTAGGCTCACATATTCTTGCTGAAGTGCCTTATTTTTCTCTTGAAGCGCCGTAAGAGCCTCTTCCTTCTTCTCACATTTCGTATTCAATGATTTCACCATCGCTAATGCTTCCTGAAGTTGTTCAGAAAGTGGGCGCAATTTTTCATCAAAAATCTTTTCAAGTTTTTCCGCTGTAAGGTTTGGCATTGTTCTTGACATTAAAACGAAGACACTGTATTAAGACACACAAAACTCAACAAAGAAGTAACAATAATGCAGGACATAAAGAGAAGACGTCCGCCATATTGCCTGACCGCTGACCTACTGATCCTGTGCCTACTAATCCTATGCTCCTACTGATCCTGTGTTCCTACTGATCGTGTGTTCCTACTGATCCTATGTTCCTACTGATCCTATGTTCCTCTGATCCTATGTTCCTACTGATCCTGTGCCTACTGATCCTGTGTTCCTACTGACCCTATGTTCCTACCGATCCTATGTTCCTACTGATCCTGTGTTCCTAATGATCCTATGTTCCTACTGTTTTATGACAATTCATGTTATGACGTCAGTCAGGTCGTCGTATACGAGCCATGAGCCGAAATACATGTAATGATGCTGCTGACGACTCATGCTCACAGTGAGCATGTCTTCTACTGTATACGCAAATATAGTTATTATGCAGGATGCAGAGAACTTTGGCCGGCTTTATTGCTCTCATGCAGCTCTCAACACCATGTTCGAGTCCATTTCAACAACAGATGGTTATAGCAGCGTGGAGACCGATGTCAGGAAGCTCTCATGTCAGATGATTGAGGAAACCCTTCTTTTGATAAAGAATATAACCTTTAAAGTTTGTAAACAAGATAAAACAATTGAATCTATGAAAGTAGCAGAGATGGGTTCAAACACTGAATGAGAAGAAACCGATGAAAAAAAAACAAAAAAACCGGTTCTGCTTTGGAAAACAATGCGTAGACTGTATGTCAAGTCAGGACTGACACTAGTTGTGAGCAAAGTTTTCACTTTTGTTCAAAATTCCTTATGAAGTTAAGCTTGGTAGTATAACTTTTGTTTATGTTTAGTTACAGTTATCTGCTTGTCCATATGGCACTGCATCTGATATGTTGAGTGGGTAATACATTTAAAAGTTCCTTTTTATTAGATTATGTTTGGTCAATGGATCTCCACCCTGTGTTTTTAGCTTTAATTTTCGTCCTGTAAAGCTCTCATGTCAAATAATTGAAAAACCCTTTCTTTGATAAAGAATATAATCTTTCAAGTTTGTAAACAAGATAAAACAATTGAATCTAAGAAGATAGCAGAGATGGATTCAAACATTGAGTAAGAAGAAACAGTTAAAAGCAAAGGACTTTTCTGCTTTGGAAAACATGCAAGTCAAGTCTAGACTGACACTAGTTCTGGGCAAATTTGTTTATGAAGTTACTGGTAAGTTTTTTTCACGTTTAAAAATTACGAGAAGAACACTGTTCACGCCGGGGCCAAACCACCCCTCAAATCGGTCATCTAGTGTCCAAGAAAAAAATCCAATATGGCGGCTAAAATGCGCGCAAAGGCCTCTGGTCTGAATTTATTCGAAATCCCCTGCAGATGACCCGAGAAAAACCTCGCCGTGTGAAGACTGGGTACCTCGAAGAGAGAAATGGCGGGCAAATTCGTTTTCTAGAGAAGACAAGCTTTATTTTGATGTGTAAACTTCCAGGGTTATTCTTGAAGCGTCCTTCATAGAAGCATGCTTGGAGTGGCGAGCCAAGACAATTTACCGGTTGAAGTGGGCATCGAAAGGTGAGTTTTTAACTTGATTTTTTGGGCTTTATGTAGTTTACGAGAAAAAACAAAAATGATAGGATTTTAGTTCGATTCTTCCTCTGTTAGAAAGTTTGATTTTACATCCCAAATAGCATTGAATGAAAAAAATTAATCAATGGTATTTCAGCATACCGCAAGGAGTGACAAGAAAACGTCGATTTAATATTGGTGCTTACCAACATGCCAAAAAGATAGCCATACAAAATGCAGAGGCCGAGCAATCCAGGGCTGTTGAGGCCCTTAGAAATGGTCTTGTTGAGAAGGAAGGGGAGTTGGAAGAGCTCACCAAAATGCTGAATGCTCAAACAAAGAAAATAGTGAGAAGGAAAAGAAAGGTAAGAGGTATTTAATTGCATAATTTCTATATTATATCAATAAATTTGTAGTGGAAGGATATCTTAGCAGTATCTGAGCTTTTCAACTAAAAACTAAAATAAAGCCACTTTTCCACAATATTATTGTCAATTAAATTTCAGAATTTATTTCTGTATAATGCATTTAATGTGCTTCGTGGAATTACTATGTAGGTCTAACCCAGTTAACCCTAATACTGGTTTACAGGGTCACAACTCCAGCAATTTGCACCGTCCAGATTAGGTGTATACTTGAGTGGTATTAGTGAGATCACAAGGACTGTATTTTTAGGTAGTAGTAATATTATGTTTAGACAGTTATGTTAGTGAGTTAGTTTGGGAATGTTTTTTTTAAAGCTCACAGAAATAGAAAACAGTACAGATCAGTGTGAACACCCAAGTATGCCAGGAAAAATGTCAAGGAGGCCATCTGTGATCAGTAAAATCAATTCAGCTGATAGTGAAACACTAAGTTTGTCAGCAAGCCAGTTCAGGCGACGAAAACAGAAAACTGTTGAGGCTGTTAAAGCAATCCACTGTGGCAGTCATGTTTACACTTCTGAGAAAGAACAAGCAAAATCAATAAAAGATGGCCTTTGGACAACTTTGATTACCTCGGCAGAAACTGGAGAGATGAGAGAGTATATATCCAATTCTAAGAAATGCATGGATTCACTTGTTCCAAGCATTGTGAACAGCAAGATCAAAGAATGTGAAAAGAGCCAAGCAAACAAAATTAGAAGCATGCGAGTACTTTATGAAAGTGGGCTGCTTGGAAAGAGAAAATATACCAGTATAAGAAATAGTTCTGATGTCTTGAATGAGTCAGGGGGGAAAAAGAGAAAAAATCAGAAAGCAGAAATTCTTCCAGGGGTTTAAGTGCCCAAAATTTTACCCTATAAAACTCTGATGTCCTTTTTGAAAACTATTGATGCTGGAGAAGTGAGAGATTTACAAAGACTAGCCACAGAGCTATCTACAGAATGTGTTCCTGGCGTTTACAGACCACTTAAATCATATCTCCTGAAACTTGCTGATCTGTATATGGATCTTCATAAACAAATCCCCATGCTTCATTGGTTTCATGGTGTAGAGGGACTATTCTGGGTTGCTATAGGGGCAGATGGTGCACCATTTGGTAAAGATGATTGCGCCACTGGTAAGCTTGTTTAGTTAGTTTAGAATAACATGAATGGCCAGTTTATGTAAAATCGCTGCACGAAACTTTTGAATCATCAGTATATCTTTTAGAGCTTAGTTGTACCTCAGGATACTGTGAACAACCTTTCACATGCATTTCATTGTGTAAGTAAGGGCCCATATGAACAATGTTAATATTCTTATATTTAGTACTTCTTTATATCACTTGGGGGCATAACATAGCTGTGGTAGTGACCACTTCTGCTGTACTGATCGTGATCTGTTATGTTCTTATAATCATCCTTGCAGCCTACTTAGTCAGTATCCTAAACCTGTTAAGTCGCATCCAGAGTTGCAATGAAAATCACCTCCTGCTGAGAGCCAACTGTGAGGAGGACCACCCTTTGATGAAAGCCTACACACAACAACTTACAAAAGAAATGGAAGAAGTGGAAAACAAATGGTTGACCACTGAGAAGGGGTATCAAGTAAGATTTGCCATGAAATTAATTCCTTCAGACATGAAGTGGGCCTCCTCTTTCTCAGGAGAGTTGAACAATGCTGCAACATATTTTTCCCCATTTGCAAATGTCTCACAAAGCAACAAGCACACAATGTTTGGCTCTATAGGAGGTTCGGATGCAACCTGGCAGCCATGGAGTTATGAAAAGAGATTAGAAGTGGCAAAAAAGGTTCAAAAATTTAAAAAGCGCCTAAAAGATCCTGACAAGAAGCAGAGGAGTGAAGTTACAAAATTCATAGCACAAAACAAATCCAGGTAGAGTATGTTTTTATGCTGTTCAATAGACCAATTTCGATATATTAAAATTCAGTCCGAAACAAAAGGCATCATCTCGAGGCTCTGGGGAATAAATATAAGGATTTGTATGAGTTTATTCCCCAGAGCCTCGAGATGATGCCTTTTGTTTAGGACTGAATTTTAATATATCGAAATTGGTCTATTAATTTTGCTCTTATTTAAAATTTTTAGAAGTAGTTTGATTTTTATTTTATTTTTTTGGTCTACTCTAAATCTTACATT
>NC_090872.1:44624345-44634345 GCF_036669935.1 Montipora foliosa
CGATCGGCTTAGAGAAATATTTCCAACCATGGAAATAAAAAGAATACCTAGGTCTGTATCTGAGCATTTAAAATACTGGAAAGAGAGTGAATTGCAGTCATTTGTGTTGTTTTATGGAGCTCCCGCTCTGTATGGTATTCCTTCAGAATCCTATTTTCAGCATTATCTCCTACTGGTCAATGCTATGCATTTGTTGCTGGAAGATTCTACATGTACAAGTGAATCGGATCTCAGAGAAGCCGAAAATTTGCTGTTCAGTTTTTGCTCGAGTTTTCCAAGACTTAATGCTGCACGTTTCACTACCATGAACATTCAACAACTCTTGCATTTAGTTGATGATGTTCGGGACTTGGGGCCGCTATTCACCCACAGCTGCTTTCACTTCGAAGATAAAAATGGCTTCATTTTAAAATTCATAAATGGGACACAGTCTATAGACAGACATTATCGGCGGTGTCTTTCACTCAAAAGCTTCCTGAAATTCGAACAAAATACATTCTGCATCACTCTGAAGTAGATATTTTACATCCTGATCTCTTAAGCGGGTACATCCCCAAAAGAACTTGTGAACTTGCACCTGGTGTTTTTGCATTAGGAGCGCCGTTTAAACGACAGTTAAATGACCAAGAATTTGTTGCATTAGCTGAAGTCTTGAATTATGCTCCAAACACTGTCCTCGTAACTTCCTTTGTCTGGCTTAAGGTTAACAGATGTTACATTTACGGTTTAGACTACAAGCGCTTAACAAGGAGGAACTGTTTGACACTCAAATATTGTGATGGACAGAGATACAATTTTGCTCAGGTGAAATGCTTCATTCAGACTGCAGACTTCTCAGGAAATATTCTGTATCATGCATTATGCTACCCTCTGCACTGTGAAAGTTATGACAGCTCTACTCTAATGAATGTCATTGTGATCTTCTTATGACTACAAAACTCCAGCGATAAAAATACAAACGCACTTTATTCTTCATTCAACTGCCTATGACGGCGCAAACTCAACCCATGTGGTGAAAGCGAAAAGAGGTTAAGACTAGAAAACAAACAGATACAAAACTTACTTAGTAAAATGAACTAATCGTAAACGGAAACTCGACGAAAAGATACACTTACATTTGTTAGGAGATGGAAACTGAATTGACTGCTCGAAGCGAAGAAAGTAACAAACAAACTGCAGAAAGCGAAACTACTACAACTGCTCACAAGCAGAAATGACTCAATTAAGCCTTAAATACCTCTAAGAGAACGAATAAATTAAGCACTAAATTTCTGATAAAAAAACTGACAACTGCATTCCTAAGGGAGGAATGCAGCTGCGCTAATGAGCAGGCGTTTGGGTCTAACACCGGCCCCTAAGTGTGAGACAGCTTAAGTCGAGTCACTTACATGAAATAGATCTTAACAGAAACTATGCGTGTCAATCTGGAAATCGAGTCTCAAAGTCAAACAACGTTCAAAATTGGCATCTTGGATCACTTCATCCTTCTCCTTCAACCAGAAGGCAGAGTTTATTAATAGGTCTTTCAAAAACACCTGATTTCACGCTCACTTTCGCAAGGCGAACAAATGCTCTTGTCGGGGAACACCTTAACGATTTTCCCTAAAGGCCATGAATGGCCAACTGCCAGATTTCTCCTTGCACCATCTCCTCCAAAACACATCCGCGCGATACTGTACTTGCCTCCAACGGCGTCTTGAAAGTAGATCTTTGTGCTGGAATAGACCAGGAGGCAAGGGAGCTTCAGATTTTAGTAAAAGCAAATGATTAGGAGTCAAGGGCTCCAAGTCGCAGGGGTCGCTGGATACGGTCGAAATGGGTCAACTGTTAAGGATGCTCTCGACCTCGCACGTTAGCGTGGGTAGACTTTCATCATCGGTTATTTGCTCCCTCAGTAAGTTCCAATGGTTTGTATGCATCTTTCCCAGATACCTTGTGGATTTTCTCTTGGTTCCACTCTGAAATAGCATCGCGGAGCTATCGCTCACCACTTGTGAAATTGGTGCCATTGTCTGAATAGATTTCCTTTACTTGTCCTCTTCTCGCAATAAATCTTCGAGGAGCCACTTCTGTATGCACAGCATGGATAGCTAAGCAGGTGAAAATTACACTGTATCTCTTACCGAGACTATGACGATGACGAACTTGGAATGGACCAAAACAAACAAGCAAGCTGTCAAGGACAAGCTGTCAACTAAGAACAATCAACACGCCTTTGCCCATGGGCGATCAACCTTATCAGTGCTTATAAACATCTCTCAGAATTGGTTCAACGAGACTGATAACAAGCTACATGGAAGGAAAAGCATTCATGCATTGTTTGTAGATTTTAGTAAGGCGTTCGATCTTGTTGATCACTCTGTCCTCTTGAACAAGCTCAAGCAACTGAATATCAACACAGGTCTATGGCTATGGATCCAGAGTCTCCTGACAGACCGCACACAACAGGTGAAACTCCCTGGAGCTCTCTCTACAAACAGTTCTTGCCCAGCCGGTGTCCCGCAAGGGTCTGTAATCTCACCGCTATTATTTAATATATTTATCAATGACATCGATGATGCCATACCTGCTAACCTCCACGACCGAATCCGTGTATGCAAATACGTGGACGACTGCACCTTTCATGAGTCTATCTCTACCAACGACGAGTCTTTTATGCAAGTTGTACTTAATAGTATACATGAATGGACAACATCCAACCACATGCTAATAAACAGCAAGAAAACAAAGGACATGTTATTGACCTTCAGAAAGTCACCTACTACTCCTGATAGTGTTCATCTTGGAAACTGTGAACTTGAACGAGTCAATGTTTTTAAATTGTTGCGAGTCTGGTTTCAGGACGATCTCCGTTGGAATCATCACGTTGAGGAGATGACTAAGAAGGCCAACAAAAGATTATTCCTCCGGTGTGAATGTAGGAAAGCCAATCTTCCTAAAGACGTTGGAATTACACTTTACAACACAAAGATCCGCCCTTTATTAGAGTACGCGTATCCTGTTTGGGGAGGTTTACCTAACTATCTGTCTGAAGAAGTCCAACGAGTTCAAGACCGTAGCCTTAGTATTATTGGCGTACCAAGAACTGCCCTCCCTGTGCTTCATGAGAGAAGGAACACTGCTACCAAACGAGAATTTGAAAAAATTCTAAAGGACGAATCTAACCCAAATAACGTTTTTGCTAAATCGGCACCAAAAAATTCAATATAATTTAAGATCTAGGAGAAGCACATATATCAAATTGTCGGGAACCGACAGGCACCAACGTTCCTTCATACCAAGAGCTCATAAACTTTGTGGAATATAACTTTTATATATTTATGTGTGTATACGTATATAGTTTTCAACATATTATTACGATTATTATTTGTTATTTTTGTCGCATTTTTAATATTGTATCACAATTGTATTTTCCACTCAATATGGTCAAATAAAGCACATTATTATATGGACCAAAGAAATCTAAGCCAACTGACGTGAATGGTGGTCTGCCAGGTCAAACACGATCTTCTGGCAAGTCAGCCATTTTTTGTTGACAAAGACATGTTTATGAACGCCGGCATATGACGCACTTTGCGAGAACACTCTTTACGGCTGAACTTCCCTGCGCTATCCAAAATCTTTTGAGAATAAGGGACAAAATATGCTCTCTCCCAGAATGGCCACACGCCTTATGATAATGACCAATAATAAATCTGCTCATGCGATCATCTTTCGGGAGAATAATCTGATTCTTTGACTCTGAAGACAGCATAGAGTTGCGAAGTCTACCACCCACGCGCAACAGACTATTCATAAAGATTGGATCGAGCTTGTAAAGGCGACTACTCTTCTTAACCTGCTTCTTAGGATTTGCCGTTTTCTCCAGGTTGGATTGCTGTTGGACGTGCTTTAGAATTTCTCCCTCTGCCTGTTGGATTTCTTCAAGGGTGATAAGCATAAGACTGCCGTTTCGTGGTTTGTCTCTTTACTTGCCTTGAGGAGATTATTTCTGTATCGGAAAAGCCAGGCAACGACTTTCACCAGGAGAGACCATGAGGAACATCGGCTAGCATACTGCAATGATGGACTTCTAGGGGTGCTCAGAGAAGACACACCGGCTCGAACTTCTCTTTTCACTTGAGGATCATCATTTGCAATCTTGCCAAATAGCTCATCTTGCGTTGGCCCCATGCTGTCATGCTTCCAAAGGAATGCTGGCCTTGTTAACCAACGACTTTGATGAAGGAAGATATCTGCCATCAAACCACACGAGGTGTCATCAGCAGGGTTATTATCGCCATTGACATGAAACCACTGATTAGGCTGGGACCAGTCATGAATAATCGTCACCCTATTGGCAACAAAGGTGTGGTACCGGTTTGTTTCATTCTTGACGTAGCACAGAACTGCGGTACTGTCCGTCCAGAAGACTGACCTTGCATTGACTGAGATCTCCAACTCTCTCTTCAACAATCTGTCTTGCTTAACAGCTGTTACCGCTGCAGACAACTCCAGACGAGGGATCGTTATCATCTTCAACGGAGTAACACGTGACTTTGCGCAGAGAAAAGAGCAATGGGCTTCATTGCGGGCATTGACAAGACAAAGATAACTAACTGACCCATAACCAGTTTCAGATGCATCAGCATAATGATGTAGCTGACTGGACGTAATGACACCTAA
Organism: Montipora foliosa; assembly: GCF_036669935.1. NCBI lineage: Eukaryota > Metazoa > Cnidaria > Anthozoa > Scleractinia > Acroporidae > Montipora > Montipora foliosa. The sequence continues at coordinate 44,629,011 of NC_090872.1, forward strand.
ACCATCTGGCTTCAGGCAGCGTTCAACAGAGAATTTAGACAACTTGGGTAAATCTGCCAACCATCGTTCCCAAGAAACCTTGTACTTTGAGGGGATTGCATCATCCCATCCTAGCTTCTCCCAGCATAAATCTTGAAGCAAGCGTTTAGCTGGCAACACGAACGGTGCAGCAAAACCAAGAGGATCATAAACTTAACTAACAACCGAAAGGATTCCTCTTCGTGTGGGTGGGCTATGTTCCAGGTCTATCTTGAACCCAAAGGTATCCGTTTCTATGCACCATCGAACTCCAAGGGCTCTTTTGAATGGTAGATCTTCTTTACTAATGTCCAAGTTCTTTACTTCTTTGGCACGCTCGGCTTCAGGGATGGCATCAAGGAATCTGCGACTATTACTAACCCATTTGGTCAGATGAAATCCACCTCTTGACAGCAAACATTTCAAATCACTTGCATGTTGTAAAGCTTCTTCAGTTGATGGTAAAGATTTCAGGCAATTGTCTACATAAAAGTTCTTGTTAACTGAGCTTACAACTTCCCTTGGAAAGTGATCCCTGTTCTCCTATGCCGTCTTTCACAGGGCAAAGTTGAAACATGCTGGAGAGGAAGCTGCCCCAAACAAATGCACAACCATCTGATACTCTTCGAGATTTTCGTCCAGGTTACCTTCAGGCCACCACAGGAAATGGAGAAAGGTTCAGTCTCCTTCGGTTACCCTAACCTGGTAAAACATCGCTTCAATATCCGCCATGATTGCTATCCTTTCTTGGCAAAACGTCATCAATACACCGAACGACGTGTTCGTTAAATCTGGACCCTTCAGCAACAGATCATTGAGTGACTTTCCTTGAAACATCGCAGAACAGTCAAAAACGACTCATATTTTACCAGGCTTGCGAGGATGGTAGATGCTGTGGTACAGCATATACCACTTTACACAGTTTAACCCTTGTGTGCGCACGGGAACTTTACGGGCATAGCCTTTCTCTAGAATCTCAGCCATAAAGACCTTGTGTAGTCAGCATACAGGTTCTTGTTACCATTGAGCTTCCGCTGTTCAGCTTGTACCTGATTGTTTGGCAATGCGACTTCACAATCTCTCAATGGCAAAGCCATTTCGTAATGACCTTTCAGAACTGCCATACTATTTAGCACCTTTATGAAATGCAGCTCCTCTTGGAACATCTCAGGTTTATCATCTGCACTGGATTCGGGAAAATCACCATTGTAGCAGTCCTTCACCATCTGGTTGAGATTGTGGTCAGCCTTAGCAAAGAAACTGGATATGTGTGAGCAACGGTTACGACACCCTAAGGGACCATTCACAACCCAACCTACAATTGTACGGGACGGGTAAGGGTTGCCATCTTGACAATGCCTCACTTCTAGAGGATCAAGGATCTGCGGGACGTCACTGGCTATTAGGAGACCGACTTCTGCTTCTACATCAGGCAAATACACTCCACTCAAATGTGGCCATTTGTCAACATCAATCTGATTTGGAATATCCTCCTTTGATACGGGAATCTCGGGTCTTGTGTACAAGGGAGGCAACTTGACAAACACATTCTCCTCCAGGTCCGAAATAGCCAGATCTTGCAAAACGAAACTGTCAATAAGGCTGTTCTTTCTGTCCAACGTTGTTAAAGAAATCAAAGTTCTTTGGCCATTTTCTCGTAACTGTTTCATTAGGGCTTCAGTACAAAACGTGGAAGAGCTGCCACTATCCAAGAAGGCATAAGTGATTATAGGTGTCCCATTTCCTTTAGGCCATACTTTTAACTGGAACAATGGCCATAGGTGTCCTCGAGGTGTCTGTCCCAACAAAGAGACTAATTCTTCCGCCTGTTGACCATAGCGCTTTGAACACACAGAACCTCCTCGTGATACGAGGTACTTGCTGTGGCATTCTTAGCTTCTGGGCAATGTGCAACAGAATCTGTGTGGAGAACTGTTGGATGTTTCCTTGTGCAGTTGACAATTGCACACGTTTTCCGTTTCAGTCAATTCCTTGCTATGTGCTCAGTGGACAAACCGAAGCCAAGACGCTTAGACTTCATAAACTCGATTCGTTCCAATAAAGGCAATAAAGGCAAGAGACTTCTTCTACTGGAGGTAAGCCTGAACTTGGGAATTCCCTGGTTGCAGATGAGGTCAGGCAATTGTTAACATGCGAAGCATAACTACGTCTTTCTTTCGTTTTCTTGTGGGATCCTTTATTCAAGAGACCTCAACGTGTATCATGTCTAGGCCTAGAGTCTTTGACAATCTTCCCAAAGAGAGGGTTGGTGGCTCCGCGAGCTTCATGGTTCGACAAACTCAGCGAAGTCATTAAACCGGATAGCCCTTCCTTGTTCCTCCATGATTTCATCTACCAAGTGGCACCATCTTACCCTTATACTGAATGGCAACTTCAGAGCTAACTTCTTAATGGTTTCGGGTTTTTCAAGCTTGGTTAGGTTCCTACTACTCTCCATGGCATTCTTGTACCTCGTAAGGAAAATGGCAAATCGATTTAGGGCTTGGCCATCCTCTACTTTCACATCGGGCCAATTCAATGCCTTCGTCTCATATGCAGCTACAACGTGGTAATTATCACCAAACTTCTTCCTGATCAGTCGTTGAGCTTCTTGATAACCATTTTCAGGTGGGAGATGATGGCCCGATCCCACAAGCTCTCTCACATCTCCACTAGTAAACTGCTCAAGGTAATAGAGCCTTTCGCTACTGCTTGACGTCTTGGACTCAATGATACTTTCAAACGCTCTTACGAAAGGTCCATATTCCATAGGGTCTCCGTTGAAGATGGGGACACAAGGCCGAGGGAGAGAACTTTTCTTCTGCTGTATTGCAAGCATCTCCACAATTTTATTCTGTTGCTGTTGCAGAGCGTTCTGTTGCTGATGGAGTCCTCACATTTAGTGAAAAGCCCTTTCGCTTAGCGAAGAAAGCACTTCGGAGGACTCTGAAACAGCTCTTTCGTTGTTAATAGACAAGGGGGGATGGTGCCACCCTGCTGCTTCTTGGTTCAGGTTAGACAACAACAACAATATTTATTAACTCACACTTAGACTAATTACAAAGGATTGTTATATACATCACAAGTTAATTAAAGAAAATAATTAGGAAAGTAGTCAGGTCAGGTCAGGTCAGGTCAGGCCGTGAAAATCGACCTGCAACCGGTAACCATGAATCTGGTACCACCTGTTGCATGGGTCAGGTCACCGGCGACTACACCGACATCCCCTCTCCTCGGAGAGGGAGGGTGTGCCTGGACATCCTTACAGAACTAAAAATAATATCTGTAAAAGGCCAATCAAGAAGCTAAACCAGGGGTGCCCCGCGACAGCATCTACAGGGCGAGGATAGACAAACATATCCATCGACCAGTCACTGCAGCAGGATGGAAAAGCTAGCATGTCTTGACCTGTTCTTGCCCGCTAGATGACCGTTCCCTACCTGCCGAGAGAGCGAACCTGGTCCTGCGAAAGCCAGGAACCACTAAATAATCGCATGCAGTTTTATGGAAATGGCAACATTTATGACATCTCATACTGGCTCGAACGTCCCCCGGGTCTACAAGGTTCGCGCTGGGCTGCTCCCTCTCTGGCACCCAGTGAAAAGTAAGTTAGGAGCTAAAGGAAACAACAGGAAATCTCTTAACCTAGCAGAGTGGAATGTTAGAACTTTGCTGGACAGAGAAGGCTCGAAAAGACCTGAGCGCCAAACAGCACTTGTGGCAATGGAGCTGAGTCGATATAATATAGACATAGCTGCCCTGTGCAAAACCCGACTGGCTCAAAGTAGTAGCATCGTTGATAATGGATGCACTTTTTTCTGGAGTGGAAAACCAGAGAACGAGAAAAGAGAGTCTGGAGTTGGGTTTGCAATAAAGAACTCAATTGCACAAGACCTGGAACAGGAACCATCACCGATCTCTGACCGAGTTATGGTGTTGAGAATGCCACTCCAAAAGAAAAGATCTGTGACCATTGTGAGTGTTTATGCTCTGATGATGACTAACCCTGATGAGAACAAGGAAGAGTTTTACAGTGTCTTAAGAGAGACAATCAAGAATGTCCCCATCTCCGACAAGCTGATAATTGCTGGAGACTTTAATGCTCGTGTCGGGACAGAGACTGAGAACTGGCCTGGTGTCATAGGGACACACGGAACGGAAAACTCTTACTGGCTCTATGTTCCGAACATAGCCTTGTCATCAGGAACACGGTCTTCAAGCACAAGAAGCATCATAAAACTACCTGGATGCACCCTCGGTCAAAGCACTGGCACCTCCTGGACTATGTAATAACGAGACAGAAAGATCTGAATGATGTACTCGACATTAGAGTTATGAGAGGGGCAGACTGTGCCACTGATCATAACTTCATCAGATCGAAACTTGCATTCAGAATGAGATCCCAGAGAAATAAAATTAAGGGAAAGCCAACACCAAAGCTAAACGTGAGCAAGCTAAAAACCCAAGAGTGCCGACAGGAGTTTCAGTTGCAGATGGAAAAGAACATGGAATATACAATTGATGAGAACACAAGCGTGGAGGAGAAGTGGGGTGCGTTGAAGAGAGCCTACGAGATTCTAGGGAAACCAACACGGAAACATCAGGATTGGTTTGATGAGAGTGATGTGGAGCTGAACTCACTTCTTAACAAACGGAACAAGGCTACAGCTCAAGAACTACATCGCAAAACACGAGCCAATACCGCTCGACTTGCAAAGGCCCGAAGCCAACTCCAGAAGTACACCCGGACCATGAAGTCAAAATGGTGGGAAGAGAAAGCGGAGGGTTTACAACAAGCTGCAGACACAAACGACATGAAGGCATTCTACAATGGCCTTAGAGAGATATACAGACCACAAAAAAGAGGGACAGGGCAGCTCGTTGCTGAGGATGGTGTTACACTGCTTAAAGAGAAGGATGAGACCCTGAATAGATTTGCTCAGCACTTTGACGAGCTGTTGAATGTGCCTGGTACTGTGGACAAAGCTGCTTTAGATGAACTCCCGAACATAAGTCCAACTGCAGATCTAGACAATGTTCCGAGCTTTGATGAGCTGACGGCAGCGTTCGCATTGACTAGGGAGAATAAAGCGCCCGGTAGCTGCGGGATCCCTGCCAAAGTCTGGAAGCACGGTGGAAAGAGACTTCAAGAGAAGCTGCACGAGTTGATTGTTGACATCTGGAGAAAGGAGCAAATGCCACAGAACTGGAAAGACGCCATCATTGTACCCATCTTCAATAAGGGCAGCAGAAAAAAATGTGGCAATTACAGAGGCATATCGCTATTGTCAACTGCTGGGAAAATTTTGGCACGTAT
>NC_090872.1:44639345-44641845 GCF_036669935.1 Montipora foliosa
GGGCAAATTCTTAACGATGTGATCTTCTTATGACTACAAAACTCCAGCGATAAAAATTCAAAGGCGCTTTATTCTTCATTCAACTGACTATGACTGTGCAAACTCAACCCATGTGGTGAAAGTGAAAAGCAGTTAAGACTAGAAAACAAACAGATACAAAACTTACTTAGTAAAATGAACTAATCGTAAACGGAAACTCAACAAAAAGATACACTTACATTTACTTCTTGTAAACTTCCTGAAATTTTTGAAAATAGGCTTTCGTTTCAAATAATTAAATAAACGAATATAATTGATTGGAGTATATTAAACAGTTGTGCATAGTTTGTAATGAGGCTCAACATCGAGATATAATATTTTATGTAGCTTAAAGAGAACTCGATGTTTTGGTTCATAGTTCAAACAAAATGTTACAACGATGATACCTTATTTTAGAGAGATTACCACCCACGTGTACGACAAACAGCTGACAGGATGAAATTCGCTTGCATTTGCATTGCCAAACCTTAAATACAAAATTTTATGTTAAGATTGTTCTCGGCCTTAACCCGATCTATCGGTAAAAAATATAGCATTTCTACATAGCTAAATACGACAAGCAATAGGATTCCGTTGGCCATTTTAAGTGGCTCTGATAGTGATACTTAATTGGTCTTGTGCGTGAGTACAAAGTAACACACGATGCTGCTGTTTGTGAAGCTTGCATGTATTTTTGTAGACAATGAAATTAATACTTGACTTACTTAGTGAATAAAGGCAACAAGCGACTTAAGCTATATGTCATGACAAAACATCATATTGTACTGAACTTAGAAATAAAGCATCAAGGTGTACCACCAAGTATCAGGCTGGTATTAGTGTGAGGCTGTGACCCCAACAACGATTATTCATGGACCGAAGGGAGAGACAGACCGTCAAAGGGTAAACGAGTAATGATCTTGACCCAACTCAAGTTTCACGTCAAATCTGATATTCAAAGGCCTGGGTGAAATCAACCACAACTACCGTCTCGTGTTTTTTTAGTTATGTTCAGCGGTCACCCAGAATTTGCCGGCAAGGCATTGAGCGGGAAAGTTGAAAGTCCTTGCATGTCCATGGGTTATTATTTATTCTGGAAAAGCTAATGTGACAATTCTCATCCGTCTCCGAATTGTTATAATGACTTTCTCCACACATTCTTCATACCATGTGGCAAGGTTAGTGAAATCTCTTCCCCATGTACAACTGTAAAATATTCAATTCTGTTTCATTTAAGCACTATACATATAGACTTGGGTCACTCTTGGCTTCCACAACTGATGAATATATTGGTTGATAAGCTTTGATCCAGGGGGGCTCCTTTTTTCGCTTGTTAATTTAAAATCTCAGAAATCTAAACAACGTTTGCTCTGCGAGGACTGGTCAAATTGCGAGAAAAATCCAATGTCCTAGCCAATTGGTGGTACAAATGGTAAAATTATTCATAGAAATATTGCTCTTACTGTTGTCTTTGCAATCTCTAAGTAAAGTGCTAACATTTAATTTCGCTAAGAAGAGGAATTTATATCATAACTTAAAATTTCCAAGGTTGGTTTCATTTTCGAGATGCGCATGAAAGCCTTCGTACTGAGACTATAGTTACTGGAAGCCATGTCTACTAACCACAAAAGTAGTGTTCATGTTTGGTCAATTGTTAGGTTTAAAGACTCATTTCTCAAAGCCAAAAACATTTTGAGTTATTCTTTTGGTTTATGTTAGGTTGACAGGACAAACATAACAAGATCCTCACTTTTTAACGCTCATGTTTGTCTAACCCAAGCCTGACACATAGCCTAACAACAGACTTATAGTTAGTTAGTCTTTGCAGTTGTAAGCAAAAAAAAATTGTTGGCCTTATTTTTTGGCTCTTGTTAACCTCCGGTGTTCCATTTCAGGCCTTTGTTAGGCCTGAATTAGGCTCTGTTAGGCCAAAAAATTTCGAACGGGATTTCTCAGCTGTTCGGGGAAAGCTCTTACTCTGATATTAGTTTTAAAAAACACATCGATCCTTAGCTAAGTTTACATTTTGGCCCAATTCTAAGCTATCAGTTTGCCCCATTTACACCCTCATACAGTCACTACATGTATTGTTGAGATTCTCTTAATTTGCTGCAAGATTTCATTTGTTTCAATTGTCTTGTCTTTCTGTCGTCCTTCCCTTTTGAGTCAGAGCGTATAATTTGGAAGTGTGAGGAGACAATTCCAGTGGAAGAAAAAAAAGAAAACTGTTGAAAGGAACAATATCTTAGTATCGTAACTTATAGTGAGTAGGACACATCTCTGAAATGTGGGCAACTCTGCAATTGAACGCAGCTCCTTTGAATCGTATAACAATTGCACAGCGTTCGAGGAGGAGTTCCCACATTTTGCGACCGAAGAAATGAGTAAGGCAAACAACCCAAAGACGATAACGTATGTTATGTACTACAAGCAAGAGTTGCGCATCAGCTGCATAGTAGAGGGAGCATAGAGTGACAATTGG
>NC_090872.1:44649345-44651845 GCF_036669935.1 Montipora foliosa
GTTGAAAAACCACATTAAGCATGAACTTTCAGCTCCCTACTCACCCCATCAAAATGGGGTGAAAGAGCCTGGAGATCACTTTTTGATATGGCTAGATGCCTGCTAATTGATGCAGAATTACCCAAGCAGCTGTGGACATATGCTGTCATGACATCAGCTTATATACGGAACAGATGTTACAACCCCAGAACAGGTAAAACCCCCTATGAGTACTTGACAGGTATCAAACCCAATTTGTCTAACATGCATGCATTTGGTACTGTGTGCTATGCTTATGTTCAAAACAAAACCAAATTAGACCCTAGGGCTGAGAAAGGTATTTTCGTTGGTTATGACAGGTCTAGTCCTGCATTTCTTGTTTATTACCCTGATCAAAACAATGTCAAGAAAATCCGATGCGTCAAGTTCACTGAGAAGTTTGACACTTTTGATGAAAATGTGAACTTACTATCTGATTCTGTTAAAGCAGCAGAACCTGAAATGCCAAAACCTGAAAATGGGCAGGAAAGTACAAGGCGTTACCCCAGTAGAGATCGTGCTAGACCAAAGTATCTTGATGACTATGTAACTGGTGAGGAACTTGACAATGCAGTTGATGATGCTGCAAATTGCACAGTTGATTTCTGTTACAGAGTAAGTAATGTTCCAAAGTCCTACCAAGATGCTATCTCATCCCCAGAGTCCAGTAAGTGGAGAGAAGCAATGAATGAGGAGTTAGATGCATTATGGGACAATGAAACATTTGAGCTCACTCCTTTACCAGAGGGTAGAACCTCAGTGGGGGGGAAGTGGGTGTATGCAATAAAACTAGATCCCAATGGGGAGGAAAAGTACAAGGCACGATTTGTTGCTAAGGGCTACTCCCAAGCCCCAGGTATAGATTACCATGAAACTTTTTCACCAACTGTTCGTATAACTTCAGTTCGTATACTAATGCAGTTAGCAATTCAGATGGGTATGATAGTACATCAGATGGATGTTAAGACGGCCTATTTAAATGCTCCCATCGACTGTGAGTTATACATAGAGCAACCTGAAGGTTATGAGAGAAAAGGCCCCAATGGTCAAAAGCTTGTATGTAAACTAAAGAAATCCTTATATGGCCTGAAACAGAGTGGTCGGAATTGGAATTGTTTGTTGCATGGTTATTTAACACAAGAAAGGTTTATACAGTCCCTAGCTGATCCATGTGTTTATGTTAAGAGTACTGAATTTGGCCTAGTAATTGCAATTGTATGGGTCGATGACATCATTATTGCAGGTAGTAACACTGATGTGTTGAAAAAGGCAAAGGGGTCTCTTATGATGAGATTCAAAATGAAAGACCTAGGTGTTTTATCATGGTTTCTAAGTATCCAATTCAAGTGTGGAAAGGACTGTATTGAAATGAATCAAAGAAAGTTTGTGGAAAAGATTCTGGAAAGGTTCAACATGTCTGATTGCAAGCCAAAAGCAGTTCCATGTGAGATGGGCGCTAACAAAACCAGTGCAGTCAATGAAAGCGAATTTGAAAATGTAAAACTGCATCGTGAAATTGTTGGAAGTTTGATTTACCTCATGACTTGCACAAGACCCGATTTGTGTTATGTTGTGACATATCTATCCCAACATCTGTCAAAGCCAATGAAATCGCATTATGGGATGGCTAAGCAAGTGCTGAGGTATTTAAAGGGTACTAATGACAGAAGCTTAAAGTTTGTTAAGGGAACGCAGCTGAAACTAGTGGGATATAGTGATTCAGACTGGGCTATGTCTGATGATAGACGTAGCATTAGTGGTTATGCATTCAAGTTATGTGATGAGAGCTCACTGATTTCGTGGAAAAGCAGAAAACAATCTATTGTAGCATTGTCCTCATGTGAAGCTGAATATGTAGCTTTAGCCACTGCTACACAAGAAGCTAAATTTCTTAGGCAACTTTTCGCTGATCTAATGTGTCATCCTTGTAAGAACGTTTGTATATATGTAGACAACCAGGGAACGATTGCATTAGCTAACAATCCTGTACATCACAAAAGATCAAAGCACATTGATGTAAAATATCACTATGTAAGACTGGAGATTCAGAGCGGAGCTGTAAGCTTAACTTATGTACCTACAGACAAAAATGTTGCAGACGTATTTACCAAGCCTGTAAATAGAGTTAAACTCGATACTCTGTTAGGCTAATGTAGCAAACCCCATGTTGTGTTTGAGTGGGGGTGTTGAGTGCAAACTCAACATGTAAATTTCCTTGTAACCGGAAGTAAATGTAACGATATCTTGTAACACCAGGTTGAGGCAGATTGCATCAGCCCACATGGTGAATGTTGTGGAAGAAAATCTATGTTGGAATAAAACTGAGTTGTGTTTTTACCCGAAGTTTTGTCTTATCCACCAAGAAGCATGGCCACACTCGCAACACATAAATACCCAGTTTTGACATTACAACCTTGCACAGAAAAACAAAAAGGAGTATTATTGTCTAATTGTCCATTGAAGAGCATGTTTGTGCAGAAAG
>NC_090872.1:44656845-44661845 GCF_036669935.1 Montipora foliosa
GTCCATGATGTCAGGACTCCCCCAACTTATGGTATTTTTATTTTATTGGCTTAAAATGGCACCTTACATGTAATTAGGTAGGCAATAAGTATGGGTAACGAAATGGTGATGAGTGAAATTAGGAAATAATTATTGAGGAGGGACATTATTAGAATTTTGGACAAAACACAAGTGAAATTATTTCATGGGCATACCATTTCATTACTATTTAATACCATAGGCGACAAATAACGCTTACGATACAACAAGTAGTCAAAAACCCACAATAATTGTATCAAGGAATTTCACGCCAAATGTTGCCAAGCTAATGTTGTCACGTGATATTATAAATTTTGTGCCAAAAATAGAAAGTAATTGTCACCCATAATACTACATGGGGAATGTAAGGAATATGATATTTCGTTTTTGTTAATCATTGATTTCAGGTTATGTGAATGAGATGAGTTGTTATTTAGTTTTTCGAGGGCTGTGATGAAAGAGAAATTCATAGGATACTCCTCTAAGGCTCCCACCTCACTGACCTCACAGTTTCCTAACAGAGGCAGTAGAAGCATACCATAAACGAATTATACAGAATACCAATACAAAAGTCTTACCTACTGGTAAGTGATCATTTTTCAGTATGTTTTTATGGGTCACCTGGTACTGTTCTTTCTTAGAGGAAAAGTGCTGAAGGGTTGTAATGGTTCCATGTCCACTGGGTATCCATTTTTTCTTTGTCCAAGAATGTTGTCCCTTACCCCATAAAAATTGGATCAGTTTGCCAAAGGGGTGCTTGTTTCAAAGGAGGGACTAAAATTGTAGTATTGTATCTATATAATCAGTGTCATTTTTTGCTGCAATGTTCACTGCTAGTTGATACAGCTGCACATGAAGCATGAATAGGGTTTCACGGGAGAGGAACAAAATGTCTTACTAAAGGCTAATCAAGAAAGTCAGTCCTCCCAGTCCAATAAATCCTCAAGGAAAGCAACTAACACCATTGTACGTGAAAGCAACCAATGTGTGGTCATTCAAAAGCAAAGTGTCAACCATTCTACACACCAACTGTACATGTTTGATAACTACTTTGTGTGTGAAGAAAACAATAAAATAAATCTCTGACCATTAGGTGATGGAATTACCATATTACTGCCAGTCATGGTCTTCGTTTTACACATTCTCTTTTATTATTGGGCAAAATTCAAGTTATCTAATCATTATATTGTTCTTGCGAATAACATAATTTTTCTTGGTCTTACACCTTTGCATATGACAAAATGGATACTTACCGGCCTAGGACTAAACGGTACATATTTATAGTGATTTTTAGTTCTACAAGTATGTTCTGGTTGAAATAAAGAGGTAATGTGGAACCTGTGGTTCTATACATTTCAGAATTTCAGTAAAGCAAAATCCTTAATATACAAATGGTATACCCACTACTACCTCTTGAAATATGGCCTTACAAGTCAATGGTTTACTTGCTAGACAGAAGGCAAGGATTACCAGGGATTATACAACCCCCTAATCAACAACAGACATTTTGGACTTTAATCCCCCCCCCCCCCCCAATTTACATGGGTGAAAAATATGCCACATAAATAAGTTCTTGTATTTCTTTTATTTAAAAAAAAACATGACTCCTTCTCCTTCTCCTTAGACAAATCCCATGACCTCCTTCAATGTAATATCATTCAACACAAACAAAAGATGACCAGGCACAAGTCAGGAGAATATCCCAATATTGGGCTGAAGCAAAATTAATGCACTTTGCTGTTCAACTCTCGAGTGAACAAGGAATGGCTGATACAAAACAAGCCTTATACAGTTATGATTTACATTTTGAAAAAATCACTGGAGTGCCCAAACAGTTTAAGGCTTGGGTCAGGAATGTAAAGAGGAATGTCGATTGTTCGCTTAACACCACTCACTGTGTGCTACGTTTGGTTCCATTGTCCCTTATATCTTCAGAAATATAATTAGTAAATTATTTTTACCAGTAAAAGTCTTTGACTCTGGCCTTAAAGTACTTGAGTGCAACACTGCTAATCGCTTGCTTGTGCAGCAGTATACCCTCTTGTGTTGTTGGTTAGGATACAAGCTGGAAGTGGTCTTCTGTTTTCCCAGCCCATGTAACCGCACAACCATCTTACAACCCATCGATATGCAACAGCTCCCACAAATCTGTATAGCAACAATAAAAGTAAAAAGCAATCCTAATATCTGTGTCCATAATTCACCTTATTTGCATTCTCGCCTACAAAACGTTACTTACTCATTTTCATGCACTCCAATTTGTGGCCGGTATGCCCTCCCATTCTGATCGGGAATTAAAGGAGCAACTTGAATGAGCACGGTCCTGTTTGTCAGAGCACTGTAATCTTCATGTTTTCGATGGAACCATCCAAAAATGTCTTCTGGCATTTGTGACCTTGTGGCAACAACGGAATTCTAGTGCATCTGCCAAGGTTACGTCACTGCATTGTTTACATTTGCACCTAAAGCAAGGTAGAGCTATGATTACACTACAGTTTTGCTGTTGTATAAGATTCACAAAAAGAAAAACATGATTCACTAACCATTTGCTAACTGCAACACAACGTTCAAATCTGGCCTCCAAAACTGATGGCGTCAGTCCACCTAGGTCAGCATCTTCGCTAACTTCATCTCCATATTTTTCGAGGTCAATGGAACTTTCAGAAGAGTCGGACTCAAGGGAATCATCAGAATCACTGGACATCTTTGCCATTCAATGCACTATCTATCCACTACAAAGTACTGCAACACAATGTGACATCACAAATAACTTCGCTGGCAATAAACTAGATCCCAGTCTCCGGGACGAATTTGAAGGCAAAATTGTGCGTATTTTGAAAGCAAAAAAAATTGCTTTTTAGATTTTTGCAGCACTTAAAGCTTCGAAACATTTTCTATAGATATCCAACTACAAGTAACAAAAGAAAAAATTTTCGTGTCATATGCACTTTAAGTAGTTCTACACTCCTAAGAATACAGTGATTGAAAACTGTAGATTGTCTTTTAGAGCTACATGCGTTTTCTTAACTTCTATAGGTCTCTTCTTAAACTGCATTAGGGATAGACAGATTTAGTTTTGGTTTAGAGGCTGCAGAAGTAGCAGCACTGCGGCTAAAAGGATAATTTAATGTTGCTCAGCATTCAGCAGTACAAGCTGAAAAACAGATTTGCTTAATTGTTTTTGCTTATTTGCTGAATTTTTCAACTATTACAGTAAGATTGAAATTTGGCTTGATTGTTAGCTATACTAATGCAGGAGGCATTGCTTTTTATATTAAGAATGACTTTAAGTACATTATTAGAACAGAATTTACAAAATCTACTCATGACTTTGAAGCCCTATGGCTTGAAATTGATTTTCAGAACCAGCATAAAGCTTTATGTGGAATAATGTATATACATCCAAATAGTAATTTAGATAATTTCATGGATTACATTAATTCAACAATTGAACATATCCAACAAGAAAATATATTTTGTTTATTTACGCGTGATTTTAACATTGATCTGATTCTCATGCTGACTCTGAACTTTTCCTTAATTCCCTGGGCACATGCTTTTTCCAACCACATATCCTTTCACCAACAAGAACTAGTGATCACTCTGCTACATTGATTGACAACGTTTTAATAGAACATATCACTATCATTGGGAATGTCAGGTGTATGATCTGTCTGATCATTTACCGAATTGTACTATTCTAAACAGATTTTCAGATGTGTTATCCAATACAAAACTTTAAAGAAGAGATTATTCTAACTTCAATCAATCTTTACTTCTTGACGATGTTACATCAGTCGACTGGCAATCAATTCTAGAATGTGACTGATCCTTCTAGGATCTTTGATTCTATTTACCAAACACTTCGTCAAATTGTAGATAGACACATTCCCACTAGACAACTATCCAAAAGTGAACAAAAATTTTATTCTAAACCATGGATAACACCTGCACTAAAGAGCTCAATTCCTGCGAAAATGCATTATATAGAAAGTATCTTAAGACTAAATCTGTATATGTTTATTGTATATTCAAAATTGTAGAAATAGGCTTAGTCACTTACTAAGAGCTAGTAAGAGGCTATATTATAACTATTACTTTTTAGTGAATATTAAGAACCCTAAAAAGGTCTGGAATGGTATCAAAGAGTCAATTCACTTGAAATCAAAGACTAGCTACAAGCTTGGACAAACTTGTTGAGAAAACTCTGCTTTTGGACTAAACTCCGATCACAAGTATGAAAAAGAAGCTCTCTTTTTGCCCCTACCCCCCCCCCCCCCCCTGATCAATGTTGCTAGACAAAACAAAGCAGGTCGAACCTGGACTTATCAACATTGGTTGTAGGGGGGAGGGGGGTGGCTAATAATGTGCGATATTGAGGACGTAGTGCGCAAAATAACCCTGTTTTTAATATTCTCAACCCTTTTTGTCCAAAACGTGTGTATGTATGAGTTCTGTAAGTACAAAAAAGGAAAATATACCAGTTGTAGGCATGTCGTAATGGTACTCGATTGACAATTAGAGTTAATTAACCCTAAAAAAGAAAAAACAATGTGACGTCATCATTGTGGTTCATTATCAAAACACCTGGAAATGGTACATAAAAGGCATGCTGACGACGCTTTAGGAGCCTATGTTTTATTACAGGCGCAAGGTCATAACGACAAAGCTAAAGATGTTGCTGAGGAAGAAGGAGTTTCATTAGCAACTATCTTTAGGATCAAGAAAGAAGGTGTCCAAGGCCTTAAAATGGAAGTTGTCACGCTGTTCGTTAGTAAAAGTCACAACAAAGGTGTCATCAGATGTGACCCATACGATAGAATAGATGGACCCTTCTTTGAAAAATATGTCAGAGAACAGTTCCCTAAACTTTTTGTGAAAGCAAACAAGAATGTGGTATAACAGGAGCAAAACAGTAATAGAGCAAATTACTTCCGGTTGCAAGAAACGTCACTCCCTGTTTGTAAACCGTGCGTCTTGGA
>NC_090872.1:44669345-44676845 GCF_036669935.1 Montipora foliosa
GGTTTAACAATTACTTCACAAATGCAGGCCAGATTAATTCCAGGAAGTCAGTACCCCTTATAGTTAATTGATTATTTTAAAACTATAATATTCAGCTTTGGGTACAATGAATTGTTGTTGTTGTTGTCGTTCTCTTAAGGCGCCTTAGCAAATTGGGCATGTGCTAGACCCGGAATCCCAGAACAAAACCACCGGAACAGGAAGACCAGAACAATTGGAATAAAACCACCATAACCAGTGGAACAATTACAGTAAGGACACTTGAACCATGAACACTTGACATTTTTGTGTACATTTTTTTTCCGACGACTAAGAAATAAAGGCTCTTCTTATGATGTATAGTGTTACATGTATAGCATTTTGTAAGAGTAACAAACAAACTAAAACTACTGGTAAGGAACGAACGGTATCACTGGAACAACTGAAACGAAATCGAATCAAACTCTTGATAAAAAGAAACGATGCTGGTGTTGCTCTTTTATTTCAAGCCGTGCATTTGGCATGCTTGAGGAGAGTATGATTAATCCCTGAATGTTTAACGCTTGTAACCTAGTAATTTAGTTTTCAATACCTGATAATATGTTGATTTTTCAGTTTCAAAGTGTAACAAAAATACAGCTCCCAAACTACCTTTCAATTGATCTTATTTGTACTTCTCTCTCATACCTTGTAAAAGTATTATTTTGGTTAATTTCAATGGTTTGAGAAATGGTGACAAGCGTCTTGGTTTTCTCCAGTGGTTGTCCCATCTCTCTCCTTCGGTAGTTTGTCTACAGGAGACCCACGCTAATGATGATCTTCTTTCTTGGTTTTCTCATTTTGGTTATGTGTGTGCTGGTTCTTTTGGTACAAATCATTCTCGTGGTGTGGTTGTTTTGTATCGTTCGGTTTTGGACTGTCGGTCTGTTTGCGAGTTTCATGGTCATTTTGTTTTGGTTGAGTTTAGTCTTTGTGGTTCCGTTTTCCGTATTGCTTCTATTTACGCTCCAAACCGTAATCCTGATCGTGACACTTTTTTGGTTCATTGTGTTGATTCTATCGATCCAGCTATTCCTACTCTTTTGTGCAGTGATTTCAACATGGTCCTGGACCGTGTTCTGGATCGCCGTGGGTCTTTTCCTTTTGATGTCTCTTGTGAAAGTTCTGCTTTGTTGTCGGCTATGTTTTTGGATTGTTTTGTGGTGGATATTTGGAGTGAAATAATAATAATAATAATAATAATAATAATAAATAATAAAATGATAATAATCTTCAAAACTTATAGAGCACATAACTCTATATGAATATAATCTTATGCGCAAACAAGGCATGAAAGGCACCCAACTGACTCTGCTTTTACCTGGTTCCGGCCCGATGGGGCCCTTGCATTGCACTCATCAGTTGTCTGTATGCTTGGGTGCCTTATTTGTCTTCTGTAGACATTCTGCCATGTCCTTTTTTATTTAAAATTTTGGCATCTTTTGGGTTGTGATCTTGTTTGTGTTTTGAATTCTGCTTTTCTCGCTCTCAGCCCCGAGGTATTAGTACTTTATCTTTTAAGAAAGGGGATCGTCTCAATCTCAAAAACTGGCGTCCAATCTCCCTTAATTCATTTGGTTGTAGATAAAGATCAGTCTTGTGGTGTTCCTGGCCGTTTTATTGGTGAAAGTGTTGCTTTTTTTTGTGATGTTGATTTTTGCTCTTCTTTTTCTTGATCAGGAGAAGGCATTCGACCGGGTTGATTGGACGTTCTTATGTTCTACTTTATATGCAATGGGTTTTGGGCAGTCTTTTGTTGGGTGGGTAAATTTTTATAATAACGTTAGTAGTGCAGTAAATGTAAATGGTCACATTTCAAATTCTTTTAAATTATCTCGGGGGGTGAGGCAGGGATATCCCCTGTCTCCCCTCCTTTATGTTTTAGTCGCTGAGGTCCTTGCCTGTAATAATCGTTCCAATGGTTTAGTTTCTGGTCTGTCTCTTCCTGGTTCTCCGTGTTCTTTGCCTGTTATTTCTGCTTACACTGATACTATGCTGGTTGTTTCTTCTGTTCCTCCTATTTTGGCTGTATTTGATGTTTATTCTTTGTATGAGAGGGGGTCGGAGGCTAAATTAAATTATAATAAATGTGAAGGTTTGTGGTTGGGTTCCTGGAATGGTCGCACTGACTCACTGGTCAACATTACTTGGTTGTCTGTGAAGGTGAAGGTGTTGGGGGTTTTTCTGGGTCAGGGCAATCTTGAGGATGTTTATTGGAGGCCATGTATCACCGTGGTGGAAAACGCTTTAAACTCCTGGCGTCAACGTCCTTTGTCTTATAAGGGCAAGGCACTTGTTATCAATGCTTTTGCCCTTTCCCATGTGTGGTACATGGCCTCTCTTATCCACGTTCCCCAGTGGGTCAGTGTGGAATTGAATACTTTAATTTTTAAGTTTTTCTGGAGCGGTAAGCAGGACTTGGTCGCTGGTTTTTCTGTGGTTGACTTTCAGTGCAAGGTTATGGCTCTACATGTTCAGTGGGTTCGTCAGTTTGTTTCTTCTCCGTCTTCTTGGGTCTCTTTCAAGGCTTTTTTGTTTCTCTTCCCTGCTTGCCGCTCCTCCGCATCTCGTTTTTACTTCCCCTTTTTGTTTTTCTCCGGATTCTCTGCCTCCATTTTATTGCTCTTTGTTGCCTGCTTGGCAGGCATGTAAAGGATCCCTTAGTGCGTCTTCTTTGTGTATTGGTTTGGGTATTGATTTTGTCCTGTTTCCACTATGTCTACTGAATCTGCTTATTTGCTTCTTTTGTCTGAAAATGCTGTCTCTCCTCATTGTGTGGAGAAGTTCTTTCCTTTGCTTGATTCTCGTTATTGGTCTTGTACTTGGTGTCACCTTTTCTTTTTGATTTGTGTTGGAAGGTTTCCCACAGGGTCCTTTACACGGCCGAGAGGCTTTCTGGTTTTAGCTATGCTCTCTTTCCTGCTTGTTTTTGTTGTGCTCCTATGGAGTCACTTCAGCATCTGTTTTTCCACTGTCCTCTGGTGGTCAGTGTCTTGTCTTGGCTTCGGCTTTCCTCTTTGTCGTACCATCTTGGTTCGCCACATTCTCTTTGGTTTCTCGGCTGATGAGTTGTCTGCAGTTCCTCATGTTTTTGTTTATCTGCTGAATGTTTGCAAGTTTTGTATTTGGGGGGCTCAGAATGATTTTCACTTTAGGGGTGTTTGTCCTTCAGCTGCTGATGTCATGGAACGTGTCAAGTCTAGTGTTCGGTTTTATCTACCTTTGTTTTTCTGTCGCTTCCCGTCTGACTGCTGTCGTCGTTATTTTGTTCGTCAGTGGGGTGCTTGTGGTGTGGTGGCTTTGCTATGTAATGACACTTTGGTTGTCCATATTTAGTTTCTCGTTTTGTGTTGCACTTGTGTGCCCTGGCCGTTTTTCTGGGGTGAACCAACGTCTTGGCGTTGGATGAGTCTGTTGATGGGTGGCCTTATTGGTCGCTTTTTACTCTTATGCTGGGTCGTGCTTGTTTTGTTTTGTCCAGTTGTTTTTGAGTCTTTCTTGTTGTCGAATTGTCATTTAGGAGTGGCATCTCCTAGATGCAAGTCTTCGTTTGTTTATTTGTCTTTTGTTCATTTTCTCGGTGAAGTTGGCGTGTTGGTACACCCCTGTATGAGGTGAACCATTGTGTTTGACAGACTAGTTGTTATGTCTGGCGGCCATTGCAGCCACCCTACCAGGGGGCCAGCCATTCGCCTTAAACATTAACAAAAAACCTTGTAAAAGTATAACTCCTCCCTCCCCTCCCTCCACCTTTCTTTTTCTGACGTGATTTGTATTTCCCCTCATTCCCACGGGCCATAGCTCACAAGGAGGAAACGGTGAGACTAAAATTAACCTGTATTTAGTGTTCTGTCTACAATGTCACATTCGCACCAATGAAAACCTATAAAACTACACTGGGAGCACGCAATGTTCCTTAAACATGTAGAGATTTAACGTACCCTCTTTGCACATGCCAAAATAGAGCGTTGAAGAAAAAGAATTAAGGAGAGCACAAAGTGATGGATGTAGTGACAAGAATACTGATGCCGATGGTAGTGAACAAAAAGTCACGATGAGATACCTGAAGGAAAACGAAAGAAGAAAAAGTGCCCCTTATCGCATGGCAACAGATTTCTTTGTCATCTCCCTTGGCATATGAGAGATGTTCACAAGTGGTCCAGAGAATATGCTAGAACAGCCTTATCTAGACTCAAGCTACGGAAGCAATATACTTTTTCAAGTCAAGAAAATGCTTCTGCTGGAAACAGGAAACCGCGAACAGTTAACATCAATCCCAAAACCAATAGGAGTAAAAAACCTTGTGGGAGGAAAAGAACCTGTCCTATTCAAGGCTGTTTGACATTGACGGAAAGAATTCCACAGCACCTGCACCAAGTACATAAGATCCCCGGAGATGATGCAAAGTACAAGAAGTATACCTCTCTTGAAAAAGCTGAGAATGTATCAACTCAACAGGACCTTCAAGAAAATGACCTTGACCATTCCATCATGAGTGATCATACTGCCTTTGACACTGTAGAATCTGACAGATCTGGTAGTGATTAAGGCCTCAAGGAGTCAACAGATGAAGTACAACAGACATTCAAGCAATTTGAAGACTGGCTCCTTTCCCCAGACTGCCAAGCAACGCGTGGCCTAAGTGAAAAAGGTTTTGTCCATAGCAGGCGGAGGTACTTGTCTTCAGTCATTGGTTACTACGAAAAAGATTTGAGATGTTTTTCTCCGTCAATACGCAGAAGTAAAATACCTGCCAGCAACAATCAATTCCTGTCTCATGAGCTTGCAACATTACTGCTCATATTTGTTAGGGGTAAACCAGCGAGTGGAGGTGATTTGAGAAAGATACTGTTATCAGCCTACGAGAAAAATTAAGGAACTGGTCGGCATGGTACAAGCGTGACACAACAAGGCACAGGTGGGAGAAGATGGAAGAGGATCTCAGTTCCCTCATAACACCAGACAAAATCACTGCATGTGACAAAAGATAGGCTGTACGAAATGCTGTTATCCTTTTGGGCCAGCTCAGCTCAGCGGAGCCCACAATATTCAGCTCACCCAAGCACAATACACTCTGGTTAGAGATTATTTGACAGCCCAGATCATGATCAATAATGCAAAAAGAGCAGATGTCGTTGTATAAATGACCATTCATAAGTTCGAGAGGGCAAGAAGAGAAGGCGACAGGAATGTAGTGTGTGTTTTACAACACAAAACTGTAAACACGCATGGGCCAGCTCAAGTAGTGTTAACCACTCCCTTGTACAACCATCTCAGAATTTTCTTGATGGAATTGCATTCTCAATTACCTCTCAAAGTACCAAAAGGCAACAATGCAAAAGTTTTCCTCTTGTGGGGAGGGAAACCAATGGAGTCAAGTCAAATGTCTAGGGTATTGAGTTCAGTATTCCAGAAGGCTAGTATCGACGGGCTGATGAGTTACACACTGTAAAGTAAAAGGGCCGTGTCGGAGTGCCATCAGAACCGTAAAGACATCAGTGGTAATTTGGCAGACGTAACGGCCCACAAGGAGTCCATCGCGGAAAATACTACAGGGTTTTTGACAAAAGTAGATTATCAGTCAAGGCGTCACAGATACTCCGTGGAATCATGCAAAATGCTGAAAAAAGGTCTGAAGAGAGGCTGAAAGAAAACATGAAAGAGCCACTCCCACATGGGGAAGAAGGTAAGAAAGGAGCCCAAAAACAAAGCAAGGAAATATCACAAGAAAAGATGGAAGCATTATCCGAAAAAGGTCAAGAAGTCGAGGAAATAGCTGAGAGCCTATCTACACCAATTTCCAAAAGTGAGGAAAAGATGAATGCCATCAACCAACAGTTTAGAGCAGAGATTGACGGAAAAACTGTAATTCTATGCCATGAATATGCTAAGAAGGTGTACAACAAAATACGGGCCCTGTGGTGATACAAACCTCAAGAGGAGAATGTGACCATGACAGTAGCCCTGCCATCAGAAAAGGACACCGGAAAATAACATGTACAAGTCAGTATGGGATAGAAATCTAGCACTTCACGTTACACTACACTCTCTTCAGTTAATTCTGTTGAAAATATACATGCTACACGGCCAACGTTTGTATAAACGTAACCTTTCCTTGTACTTGTACATGTTATTTGCCGTGACTTTAACATCTTCAGTTCCCACGGCCTGCTCCCGTCTGACCTTGTAGCTTAGTCGGTAGAGCGGCGGAGATCTAACCCGAAGGTCGTGGGTTCAATTCCCACCCTGGTCAGAGTTTTTCTGTCCTTGTGTGGGCCCAGTTCCATCAGTAGGGCTAACGCTCACATGGTTCATATGGGATAGCACTTCACGTTACACTACACTCTCTTCAGTTAATTCTGTTTAAAATATAAGTGCTACACGGCCAACATTTGTATAAACGTAACCTTTCCTTGTGTCAGTGAAAAGAGACTTTGCTGAAGTCAGTGAATATCTGCCACCAAGGAACAATAGCCTCCTAATGTTTATATGTGAACATGTACACCTCAATATAAGACATAAAAAGGATTTAACTCATCGTCAACAGCTATAATGCTGAAAAGGCATCTGTTCTTAAAACAGTTACTGTGTTTAGAGTCAGCTTTCTCGTTTTGTTGCTTTTTAAAGGCCATGGGCTTAAATTAGGAAATACTATAAGAACAGAAATGTTTCCCAGTTAGCTGCATGACAGGCGTTCGTTGCCGATACTAGTTGTGCATTGTAAAGGAGAGTAAATGTTTTTTTTTAATTGATAGAGACGAAAATGTTTTGGCTTTCAGAAGGTCATTTCCCTTTCAGCAACCGAGAAAAACGTTCGGGGAGCCATATTTCCTGAAGAGTGTTTCCTAGTTTAGCCATGTTCTTATTGATATTATGACACAAAACTCGTTCATATTAAAAATATTTTATTCCAGAATCCTAGTCCACAGATCAAAAAAGCAGAAAACGTTAAAGCCTTTAGGGAAAAGGCCGTTGGACGACCATCTGATAGCACAGGCCAAATATATCTTGATCTTTAATACAGGAAATTGAAAGAGAAACCCACACATAATACAACAGGTTACTCTAGTAATATGCAGGTTGTGGTTCAATTAATTTTAAAAACTAATTTTCCAGCAAAACATATTGCATTTAAAATTTGCCTTACAGAAGTACTGAACTATTATTCCGCGCACAATAGATCTAGATTAAAGTTTAACACACCTTTTACAGTTCAAAACATTCCTATTGTTTTGTTGCTGTGTCTTCCTCTACATTGTTCTAGAACAGGCAATTTTTCCCACACTTGGCAACATAATGGTGGAACAGAGAAATGTAAATTATAGTGCTAAGTGAAACCCATGAAAACCCACTGGGCGTTAGCCCTAGTAAAGGGAACCAGGGAACCACACAAGGTAAAGAGAAAAAATTTTGTGACCTCTGTGGATTTCGAAGGGATGACCGCCCGATTAGGTCTACCGTTGCTCTGCTGACTAAACGTAG
>NC_090872.1:44689345-44699345 GCF_036669935.1 Montipora foliosa
AAAAAGTAGAGGCCTTCTCAACTCAGACCACTCCCTATCTCCCAGTCACGCCTAACCGACTACAGCAGATAAGGGATGCGCAGAAGGTAGATGAAGAATGCTCCCTTTTAAGATCATACTGCCTTCATGGATGGCCCCCTTTCTTGCCTCACCAGCCGTTACTATGCCCATATCGGGAAAACAGAAGCCACCTCAGGATTGTTGATGACTTACTACTGCACGATGATCCAATAGTAATTCCAAGGAGTATGCAACTACAAATCCTCGACTGCATTCATACTGGTCTCCTAGGCGTAGATCCAGGGCACCCACTTCCATATGGTAGCCGGGACTCTCCATGCAAATCGGTGAGTTGATCATCCAATGCCACACCTGTGCCAAGGAACAACCAACGCCCAGAGAACCACTTATGCCTTCATCCTTCCCAGCCCGCCCTGGGGGAGGGTAGCAACAGACCAGTATGACCTGTATGGTGGCTTGACAGCAAGGAACTTTCTGATGAGACTTCTCATTCAGTTATAAAAACTCTCAGGGAGATTTTCGCCACACATGGAATCCCAGATGTCATTATGTCACACAACGGGCCACAGTATAGCGCAGAGACCTTTCGACAGTTTGCCAAAGCAAGCGAAGTGGAAAGAGCCATTCGCACAGCAAAGTCTATGCTGAGGAAAAACGAAGAATGGCTACTCACCAAGTTAATTACTCATGGGACGTTGCCTGCAAACACAGCTACCAACTCTTCCAACCAACTTGTACCCTAATATGCAGATAAAAGATCTCCAGTTGGTTGAAGAAAAGGAAAGCTTGTATAGAGTGAACCAACAGTGCAACTTTGACAGGCATCATAGAGGAAAGGAACTGCCAACACTTGAACTGGGTGGCCGAGTTTGGATAAGAGATCAAGATCGGTATGGCCTGGTGACAGGGAAAACTGAGAAACCCCATCTTCCCTTGTCACTACAGAGAGAGGCACACCCCGATGAAACCGCTCTGCCTTAGTAGCCTCAGCAAAACCAGCCGAAGCCAAACAACACTCAGCTATGCTGCCCTGTGATGTCACTCTGCATCACCAGTACCCAGCACTCTGTTGAGGCCTCAGATTAAGCAAGTTCCCCCATCACCACAGACAGCTGTCCCAATACCTACTTTAGTAACAACACTGGATGAGTGCGTACCTCCACGGAGTCCAAGCCCTGCAGTCCTGACATCTTGGTCAGGAAGAGCTGTCAGACCTCCAGAACACTTGAATCTTAGGTTGAACATTGAACTGTGTGTGCCTCAGTGCTACACATGAACATTTTGATTTGTTGTTATTATTCCTGTTGTTGCTCGTTTTGTTATATTTTCATAGCTTTGCCTTTTGAGGGGGAATGTAAGATTAGGCATTGCATGCTGGGACCGCTAGGTCGGCCATCTTAAATAAACCTTGGGCCAGCTTGCATTACTCGATCAAAGTCTCCTTTCTTCTTCGCATGATACTGTAATCACCACAGCTAGTGGCAGTACAAACTCCGGAAGCAATATTTGCTCCCCAGAAGGAAAATAGATTTTTAATCACCTTTTGTCAGAGTCGAACACAACTTCTAAGTACCAAGAAGTGAATGACGAAGCACTGCCAACACCCAATATGGGTAAGAAGATAGTATCTCAATTGCAAGAAATACTGCACAGGTTAACGAGCATCGAAACAAGACTACAAAATCAGTAGTTTGGAAAAGGCAGTAAGAAAAGAAGGTAACATTGCTCCATGGGAAGGAAACTGAGAAGGTGAAAGAGGTGGAGAAAGGACTAGAGTTTGCGAATGCCAAGATAATTGAGCGGAGAGGAAATGTATCAAGACATGTTCAGCAGAAGGGAAAACCTACACTTTTGGAATCCCCGAAGTGACTTATAGCAGTGATAATAGAAGTGATTAGTTGTATAAGTTTCTTAAGGATGAGCTGAACATTGATAACTCGGATTCTATTGAATTTCAAAGAGTGCATAGAGTTGAAAGGAAAAAACCAAGGCAACTAGGAACCAATTAATGCTCAGTCCTTAAGATATCCAGATCCTGAGCTTGTCTTTAAAGGTGTTTGGGGGTTGGGGGCGGAGACCAATGTTAAGGT
This sequence comes from Montipora foliosa, assembly GCF_036669935.1. Lineage (NCBI taxonomy): Eukaryota > Metazoa > Cnidaria > Anthozoa > Scleractinia > Acroporidae > Montipora > Montipora foliosa. The sequence continues at coordinate 44,691,457 of NC_090872.1, forward strand.
TTACGCTGATTTTCCAGACGAGACCAGGGAAAAAAGAAGGAAACAGTTGCTGAGAATGAAAAAAGCGAGAGAAGATGGGAAAAAGTGTATTTTTTTTAAATCGCAACCAGATAGATTGTATATTGATGGGAAATCAATTGTTTTTTTATTAATTTTTTTTGCTTTAGAGCAAAGCCGGAGAAAATTCTTGCAACTTTTATTCCCATGACAGCATGTTGGATATTATTTATCTGCTGCTTTTTTATGTCTTTTAAATTTACGTGTGAAGCTATGATCCTTGCAGTTACGAACGCAATTTTTGCAATTGCGTAAAGAAGCCTAAAAAATTCATGACTTCAGGCTTTTTTACGCAATTGCAAAAATTGCGTTCATAACTGCGAGGATCATAGCTTCACTTGATTTCATATCCGCAGTTCATATATGATCCATTTCACATATCATTTCATCATTGATTCGTGCCCCACAAGAACATTAGAACACACAAATGACCAGCTCCCAACGTCAGTGGCTGCATAGCTCAGTTGGTTAGAGCATCGCATTGGCATTGCGAGGTCATGGGTTCAAAACCCGTTGAAGTCCTGAATTTTTCAGGCTTCTTTAAGCAATTACAAAAATTGCATTCATAACTGTGAGGATCATAGCTTCACTTGATTTTGTATCCACAGTTCATATATTATCCATTTTCATATATGATTTCATCGTTGATTTAAGTGTGCATTGTTAAGTATTAGTTGGTTCGTTTTATTTTTTGGTATTATTCAATATCTTAAATCTACGCCGATTTGGGTATGTTACTTTATAAAGGGATAATGTTAATTTCAAATTAATATATTTAAATGTTCCAGGGATTTGCTCTGCTGTAAAGAGGAGAGCGTTTCCCTCTGGCTAAATAAACAAAAGGTAGATATTGTGTTTTTTGAAAAAACTTACAGCACAAAGGAAGTCTAGTTAGTATGGAAAACACAGTAGAAAGGTAAGACATTTTATTCACATGGCACAAATCTTAGTTGCGGGTGTTGGTGCTTGTTAGAGATATTTTGGAATTCGTATGCAATTCCTCACACATTAATGACAAGGGCCGTTTTATCCCAGATGTCACTGTGCAAGGTTCATAACTTTTATTTGTCACTATTTATGCTCCAAATAAAGTTCACTATGAATGTTTTTGTTTCTATGAGTTAAATCGCCCACTGGAAAATCATCATAGTGGTGAACAATAAATCGTTTTGGGAGGCGACTTTAATGTTACTCTTTGTACCGATCTTGATTGTTCTGGGGGCAATCCAACAAAGAAAGAAAATCTTAGTTGTATTCAAAATACATGTTCAAATTTTTATTTGGTAGATGTTTCGAGGCTACGGAAGCCAGGAGGCAAAAAGTCCATCATACAACCAAGATTAGACTATGAACTGATATATGAAATGGATCATAAATGAACTGCACATATGAAATCAAGTGAAGCTATGATCCTCGAAAAATTCAGGACTTCAAAGGGGGTTTGAACCTGTGACCTTGCAAAAATTGCTTTCACAACTGCGAGGATCATAGCATCGTTGATTCATTCCTTACAAGAACATTAGAACCCTCAAATGACCAGCTCCCAACGTCAGTGGCTTCATAGCTCGGTTGGTTAGATCATTACACCAGTATTGTGAGGTCACGGGTTTAAACTTCAGTTGAAGTCCTGAAATTTTCAGGCTTCTCTGCGCAATTGCAAAAATTGCATTCACAACTGCGAGAGTTATAGCTTTAATTGATTTAATATCCGCAGTTCATACATGATCCATTTCATAAATCATTTCATTGTTGATTCATTCCTCACGGAAACATTAGAACCCAAAAATGACCAGCTCCCAATGTAAGTGGCTTCATAGCTCAGTTGGTTAGAGCATCGCACCAGTATTGCGAGGTCATAGGTTCAAACCCCTGTTTAAGTCCTGAATTTTTCAGACTTGAGTTTACAACTGCGAGGATCATAGCTTCACTTGATGATTAGGCTATTGGCTAATTAGTGATTTTTAACAAAAAGAAGTCGATTCAGATTAAATATCGCTGATTAACGAAAAAACACCAGATTGGTGTGAGGGGTTTTCAGACGTCGGTGACAAAAGAGTCCTTTGGGACTTAATTAAATATCGTATAAGGCAAGTTACAATTAAAAATGGCAAGTAAAAGGAGCTTGTAAGACCTGATAGGCTGGCAAATGCTGAACGTTTACTACAGCAGTATGAAGAAATTTGTTGCACCAACCCGACTTGTGAAAACAAGGATAAGTTTGAAACTGTAAAAAATGAATATAACTCTCTATATGAGCATTTATCGATGACAGCGATAATCTGCTCTCGAGCTTGGTGGTATGAATATGGTGAGACAAATAGAAAACCTAAGAGCTTGGTTCAGAAGGTCTTCTCTAAGGAAGGTTTTTTAACATCAGAGCCTCTAAAATAAATTGTCTGGTGCTTAATCAGAGGCTTGTAATCAATAAAAGCAAAAACAAATTGGCTGGCTTGTTATATGTGTGATCAGATGTGTGGATGGTACCCACATTAGAATTCAAGCACCTCATGAAAACGAGAATGAATATCTAAATCGTAAAGGTTTCACTCCATAAAGGTCCAAGGGATATGTAATAAGAAGGTTAGTAATCATTTTTAACATTGCTTCTCTGAAATAAACGATTAATTTAATCCTGAAAACTCAGTTTACACTTGCTCACAATTTTTAATTTGGATATGATTCTGCTTTCAAGTAGCAGTAATCAATTGCACTCTTGCATCGAACTCTCTTCAAGTACATGTACCATATCTTAAATACTTTACAACTCAAATACATAGTCTCATTCATCTTCGTAGATCATGCAGAATCCTTCACCGAAATTCAGTGTTTCAGCACTATGTATGAAGTACTTGATGAATCACTCCATAATGGATGTTTTTCATTGCATGTTTTTCTTTCAGGTTTGTTTATTAATATTGTAGCCTGATGGCTGCGTAGTACCCATGACAGCCATGTTTTCAGGTCCTCCAATATTTGCCATCATTTTGAGAAAAAACTATCACTCACTGGATGATGGCATTCTTTTGGGGACAGTGGTTATGCATGCCGGCCATTCATAATGACACCCTATGGCATCCCCAGCACCCCTGCTCAAGTTGCTTACAACGAGGCACACTGTAAAACAAGGGTGATTATTGAGCAAACGTTTGGCTACTGGAAACTCTGCTTTCATGTGCTGCATTCAGAAATTCGTATGGCACCTGAAAAAGTATGCACCATTATTGGTGCTTGTGCAGTTTTGCACAACATCGCAACTATATTAAATGAGCCAATGGAAGACAGAGACGTTGGTAATGAAATGAGTGTTGGCCATTTTGTATCGTGGTCCTAACCAAGGACAAGCTGCAAGAAATCATATTTGCCAAACCTATTTTAGCTAGACGAATTTTAAGGTATAATGATGGAAGGATTGCATCTAGCTGAATTAGGTTTGAAAATGTGATTTCTGACTTACCTCCCCCCTCCCCCACATGAGGTGGCTTTGACACCAGTGCCAGTGCCAGCCCATGAGATAAATTCAGAATTGGACATATGCATTTATGATTGACCGTATATACAGAGTAAGCCAAACATAAATAACATGTGGCCAAATTATTTTTGTTGCGTGAAATAAGAACTTTCTCAATTATTTGCTACATTGTCAAGTTGAAGTTAAGTTTTACGTTTACAAAAAAACCTTGCTAGGGACAATGACTGTTGCCTATTTTTTTAGAGTTTTTTCATTGCTGTCAGCTTGGCATGAGGGAGGTATGTTCATCTGATACATCAGTTCAAATTTATTTTATTGTAAATGGTTCCAGCTGAAGGCCGAGAGGAAAGAAAACACTGAACGGATACTGTTAAGCCTTAAATCATATGTTGTTATTACAAAATAAAGAAGACTATTTAACACGAAACATTTGTGAAATAAAATTGTGATTTGAATAACATTCACATTAAAAAAAAGTTGAATGGGCGTTTTCTGGCTAATTATCTCGCCATAATGGCACCATCTATGTCGATGTTTACAGGAAACCAACACACACCGACAGATACCTAGATTTTAACTCCCACCATGACATTAAACATAAGGAAATCACCACTGCAACTCTTTTACAAAGAGCTTTGAGCCTCCCTAACACCACAGATGGAAGAAATCGAGAACTTGACAAAGTGTAATCAGCCAGTCCAACAGCTATCCTTCTAAACTTATTCACAATATCAAGACAAGAAGAACCCGAGCGTCCATTATTCCTTCCTCCAAAGAATTAGTTGGTATGTTTTTCAAATTAGTGGAACCGCTCCTTTGCATCTCTTCTGTACATCAAAGGTGTCACCGAACCCCTAACACATTTGTTAAAAGGACATGATATTAACATCGTCAATAGGCCATTAAAAACGCTCCAATAAGAATTTCAGATTCCTAAGTCATGACCCCCATTAGCTTCACAACCGGATGTTGTCTACAAAATTCCCTGAGGCAGTTGCTCTTGGAATTACATTGGCAAAACAGGCAGATCCTTTGCTACGAGGAAAAAAGAACAAATTAGGAATGTGAAGGCAGTGGCCAAAGGCTCCATCATTGCTAATCATGCTTGACCTCAACAATGTGTCGATTATTGTGAAAGAAAATTTCTGCATCAGAAAACTTCTTGAATCTTGGCACACCTGACGCTGACAATAACTCTTGCCCACTTCCAGGACAATACCACACACTTTTTAACAAAAATTCTTAATCACCTTTTTTCCCTAATTTCACTCTCTATAGTCTCCGTATTTTTACTTCATTCATCTTTTTCCTTGTTGAAGACCACAGTTCTAGTGGTCGAAAGCTTGCAAGCAATTTTTTATCATGAGTCATCCTGGCTGCGCTCTTTCAATTTTTTCAACACTCATATTGTTTTTTATAAAAACAACAGTTCTTTTTGTGACACTTGTTGATCGTTATTTCTTCAATTTAGAACTTCTTTCCAGTGAAGATCGCCATATCATTGCAGACTACTAAGTTTTTGAAAAATAAATTCTGGCTACAGTATTTATTTACTAGTTTAAGAGAAAGACATCAGAAAGTTGTCAGAAAGATGTCAAAAATAAAATAAAAAATTTTGTCAAGTGTTCAAGTTACACCAATCTTCACTGCAACAATCTGACTGGGGTTTAGGCAGGATTTTTATACCGGGATCCAAAGCCAACATTTAGTTGGAATTGGGAGCATGCATTTCTCACTTTTCTACCCTCCCTCACCTACCCCTTGCATTCTCCACTTCACGTATTTTTTAGGCAGTGCCTATTCGTACAGGACTTGTACACTGACCTATATTTGCTATTAATACACAGGACGTCTTAGCATGATTATTACAGGTTCTAACCCTAACCTTGAATGACATAGCCAAGCAGTTATTAAAAGCTAACCATTTCAAAGTGGGTGCTTAGACTTCAATACTGTTTATCAGTGCTATTTGAAATGGGTGCTAAGACTTAAATGGGACAAACACAAGGAAGGTCATATGGCCGGTGACATCGCACAAAGGAGATAAATCGTGAATTAATCAGGCATCAATGCCTTTAATTGATAGCTGAATGGTACGTCAAGGAATTAAAGACAAGGTAAGACTTTCCGAGTGTTATGAACTATGAATAGGTCACTGTATGGGTCGCGTGCAAATAGCTACTTTTTTATAGTTATGTATTTGCTAGGTGCCAAGATAAAAAGAAGCAGGCAAAATTTTCATCAATCAAAGTGCCACTGTCGTTACTCATGGATATGAAAGTTACAGCGATTGTTTAAAATTGGCAGGCTGAAGTTTTCCCTATGTTTTAGCATTGATAGTTGGATAATTGTGTAACAGCACGGTGGGCTCTCATATGCAACTAGATACCCAAAATAATGCATGTATGTGAGGTAATCCCCTTTGTTGGAATTCAACCCTGTGAAATAACTGTACCATTTGTCCAATAGGCATAAGATTACTCTTTAACACAAAGTTCGTTGCACAGATGACAGGGTAATTTTGAATAAGGTGTGATTTTTGTTGCCAGGTCATATTGTTAATGTCATCAGGTTTAGCAAGTAGAGCAGATCCATTTAGTAATATTAACACTTTTTGTGCCAGTTATACATTCCTCCAACAAACCTTGCGAATATTTATCACTACATTTGATACTGTTACACTTTGAAACAGATGATCTGAACCATAACTGATCACAGCAAGTGCATATATATTCAGGGCCATGTGTTATCTTATCACGAAAAAGACTGGATCCATTTTGACATTGAATGTCTAACAGAGTCTTGACCTTGACGAATTTCAGTTTGGTTTAGCCTTGAGCTCTGCATAGTATGTTACTACTTTAAATTTACAACAATGTAGTAACAGTTACTGTTACATGTAATGTTAGAAACAAATAGTATTTATAGTATTTCTGCAACAGTGACAAGGTTTAAACATTGATTGCAAAAGTGAGACAAATGTTTTCCAAATATGGAGTTCTCCAAAACATACATTTACAAGTTTGTATGCAAGACTATAGTAACCTTGAACTGACAACTACTGCATAAACTTCAAACAAATATGGACCTACAACATTTCACCCAAGTGATTGCATCAACAGATTTCCCTGTACATTGTACATATTAAAATGTTTATGTTTTTCCATAACTGCTACAATAACATTGCATTGTCAGTTTGCATGCCACAAACTCTAGTCAAATTCTTGATTCCCAGGGGTTATTTTTTTATATACTTCATTAACACTTAGCAAGACATCAATATACAAATACAGGTGTTAAGCTGTTCATTCGACGTACTGTATGATTCTACATAATGCTTTCTGAAACCAGAATTACCAAATAAACTCAAGCAATATTTGTCATAAACTTATGTTAGCGTGAAAATGGGAAGTCATCACAAAGCACTCCTGCAGCTGTTGAAAAATTTAACATAAAACTTACAAGTGAAGACTTAGACAGGTTAGCAGATGGCGAACAGCTCAATGAACAGGTATAAATTGTCTCATTTATTACTTTTATAGCAGAGCTCCGCGTGAAGGAGCGCAAAGCACCATAGCTGAGAAAATTTTGTTTTATAGCAATGACATCATGAACGTCCGTTCGTACGTCTGTCCGCCCCTCGGTGTATACCAATGTGACCAGTATCACTTGACCATATCACAGGCTCAAGTTTAGAGCTCATCGAGGAGGCAATACTCCAGTTTACGCTATAGCTAGTTGACCGCTGACCTGGGACTGGTTGTTGATTGGATTGCAGGCTCAAGCCAGGTCAGACACTCACATTCACACCGGAACGAGGCTTAATTTTTCACGCTCTTTCTGTAGCTCTACGCGGCTACACAGCCATGCTACGTCAGCAAAGCTCGTGACAATCGATGCTTTTTGTGTTCAGGTATGGTTGGGAAAATATATTTTTCTTGCATTTTTTACTGGTTTCAATCCAGGTTTAACATAATATAGCTGTAGTTATTCAAGTCAAACATTGGAGGGATATAAACTTAAAGTTGAGTGTTTTTTTTTAATTTGTTTAGGGCTGCTTTTTGCTCTGAATTGCAGTTTTTGGTATGTCTTAAGATTTTTAATTTCGAATCTACTAAGGTTGCAAGATGCCTGGACGGCCTACAGTCCCGCTCAAAGGTAAGTTGACAGTCACTCGCGAGTCGTTAAACTCGACTCGAGAGTCTATTCTCGATCCTCGAAAATTTCGAGAATAGAGTCTCGAGTCGAGTTTTGCAACTTGCGAGTTCAGTCTTTCGAGTTTCGAGTCGAGAAAAATAATGAGCTTGATGCTTGACTGATCTCTATAGAAATAAATTAGACAAGCAAAGCGCACTTGTGTGTT
>NC_090872.1:44706845-44709345 GCF_036669935.1 Montipora foliosa
AAACGTACTCACCTTCTTTTCATGCGCCTTGAGCTCCTCTTGTACACTGCCATGGTGCTTGAACCCAGAAAAAGTGACAAACTTCTGGGGTAGCTTTCAAAAACATTCATCGAGACATGACCTGGTTCCAGTCCTTGTTATTTAAGAAATGACCAAGGCATCATTTAAATAACAAACTAGTGTTCACACAGTAAAAGTCAGATATTTTATTTAAAAAGCATTCTTCCTGCCGACTTACCCGTGAAAATCATTCGAAACGCTCTTCAAAACATTTTCCAGACTAAATACACTATGTATCCTACAAGTGGAGCATTCTACTCTTTTGCCGCCATTTTGATGAGCTTCAAGGGCATTTTTATGGGAAAGTCTGCGTGACACTTCAAGAATCGCGGACTCAACCTGGTCCAGGTCATTGTTATCTAAGGTCTTCCTGTCTACAGTTGATATTTTCATGAAAAGCTTTGATGAGTGTTATATATTTTCTTCATAGTGATCAACTATTTCAGTTTCATTCACTGGCTTTTACCAGTATTTTTAGGGAAGAAGCATCTCTCGCTTTTACTTTTTCTCTTTGTCTAAACTTCAAGTCCTTCCTTTTCTTTATCATTTATTATCTCATGTAAATTCTTCATTTCCCTTGTTTAGATAAGTTATTTCTACAAGCAGTCATTGTCTGAGGTACTAGTACATCACATGCATTATTGACTGTGCTACAGTTGAACTGCGAATGTACACTGACCTCTGAAATACCAGAATGCTGAATAGTAGAGACATAATGAATTTCACCTATTTGACCAATAAAGATAAGAGTCGGTTCTGTTTGTGGACTAACATTAATTGCTGCAAAATTCTCATTAAATTCTTCTGTATGAATTAATAAATTGAGAGTCAACTGCTTGTATAATCAGTGCATCAGCCCTATACTGTGACCAAGAATGTTCAGAATGTTCAATAAATCTTTCCAGGCTCATTCTCAGATATTCAACACCAATATTATGCAAAAGAGGACAAAAGTCTGGATTACCATGTAATTCATGGGAAACAGCTCTAAAAGAACACTCACCTTCGCCACCAATATCAAGTGGTCTCATTCCATGTTGAGCTAATCTTGATATTAATAACGATGTCCAAGGACTCGTTTCACAACACCTCCTTGACGAACCTGGGTTTAATTTTACATCACCGGACATTAATATGTTTTCAACAGAACACAACTGGTGATTTCGCAGACTTAGAAGTTCTGGTTCGAGTAGGACACACATCCGCATCACACATATGAATCTTTGACTTGCATTTGACAGTGGTGTGTGATTTGATATGGCTCAGTTTACCTGGTGGTACATTTGTTTAATGATCAAAGAGATTGAAGAAAAGAATTTTTTCCTAACAGCCCTAAGCTTTTTAAACAGTCTTACCTCTGTCATGAGGTCTGACATTTCGAACTGAAGACAATGGATAACTAAATCCATTGAAAACATATGCAACATGCCTTCTACTTCTTCCGAAATGCAAAACACATGACTGCATGCTTTTCCCGGATAAGAAGCCAGCATCAACATTCGCCTCATCCTTTTTGATGCTCCTGTTTGGCACTCCGGCTGCTCAGTAGTTCTTCAGCAGGGAAGGGCTTTGAGTTTAGCTTTACTCAATTCATCAGTTTGTTTGCAGCAACATTACTTAGCATTTGCTCATTGCTACAGCTTTGATTCATAATTGTTTCTGATGATTGACTTTTTTATCTTGCTTCAAACTGCTCACTTTCCATAGTGTAATATTCTACCCTGGGAATTGTTATTAATGATATGGTAATAAGGTATGGAGAATAGCTCTGACCTTCCCCAAGGCTACCTCCATTCTCATGTTTCTGACATCACCAAATGTCGATTTCTCCCAATTCCATAACTTAAACGTGGTCTACACTTCCCAATCCTTACTTACCGTAATAAGTAATATAACCTAATATAACCTTTAACAATTTTAAGAAAAACATGAATAATAATTTCCTGAGTCGGAGAACCTTCTGCACAATGCATGGTTTGGAGACTGTTTTGGTGGCAGCAAATCTGAAGAATATTTGATTCGCCTTATAGAAATGGACGAGCAAATTACAGAATGTGCACTATATTTTAAATGCCAATACACCTGCCAATACGTTCCGCTAGTGGATGACCCTCAAGAACATTATCCTAAGCCTCACAGTCTTGTGTAAGACACCAACCAAGAAACAATTGGGATCTCTCAATTTCAAAGTTTCTAACTCAGGAGACACGCCGGACGAGAGCACATCCCCCAATCAACTGCCTCCATCTCTCCCCCTGGTCAGGCACCCCCATTATATCCACCCACGTTGTACAGTGTCTCGACTTGATTCCTTTAATCTGATTCTGGAACTCTACCCAGTGACTTGCTGGCTCCAGAAACCCCTCATTGGAGACCATTGTCCTTTGCTTACAACCCACCATCTAAATAAAAAAGGGGGGTTTAAATAGGTATTTCACCT
>NC_090872.1:44714345-44719345 GCF_036669935.1 Montipora foliosa
CCGTCACGTGCAAAGTCACAGATTTTGTTACATGTGAAATCATGTGGAACGGCCTTTAAACCGACTGTTTGATACGAAGAGAAAACATTTTCTGAGAGGTTTCGTAAACTACAACCACCAACATATTAAATTTTTTAGCCGCCTTCTCTGCTAGAAATACAATAAGCCAGAGTGCCCGGCCAGGCGACTGGGTAGTTTTTCTCACTCGCCCGAAACCAAACGTTAGTCACTTCAGGCGACCGGGCGCCGCTAGAGCACAGCCTTGGAGTCGGTGTCAAAAAAATTGTGTTTTGTTTCCGGAATGGTAAGGGCAGGAGAAAAGATAGAATACTGTAGTGTGGGTCACTTGGCCTGTCATTGTTATTTCGCTTTGTGTATTGAAACTCTCGAGAAATAAAGATAGAAATGTGAACGCAAACTCTCAGAATGGTGAGAAGCCTGTCAAGGAATATTAACCATTTATGTCACTGTTCCTTGGCATCAACATGCATAATTCTCTTTTAAACACAACGCAAAGCACAATGGAACTAGACAACAGACGTATTGGGGCTTTTTGAGGGAACACTGCCTTGCGGCTGGTTAGCCTGTGCGACTTCCAGATTGCGTGACAAAGATCTCTCCAGCACTACGAGCGTAAACAGGAAGTGCTGGATCGGACAAGAGTATTGCCTAGCGAGAAATGTACAAAGGCAACGAGCCAAAAAGCTTGGGGAAAGTCGCTGCGCAGACACCATGCAGGAGCGACCCAATTTTAATGACGGCTAAGCAATATATCCAACCCATCTCCAAAGGGAGAGAGGGAGGGAGGGGGAGAACTTTGACAAATTGCAAACAGCTAGTTGATTTACTACAGAAGACAAACTGCCAAGTGAACCTTGGACGACTAACTAAGGCCTTTATAGCTAGACCCTGTCTATTAAAATAGCCAGTTGCACAGGTTCTACCATGTAGCAGGTAAGTATTACACCGTGCTCTTTAGCACTAATGAATGAGGCTTTAACAGATTTGGCCAATGCACGTGTACGTTATAATCTGAGATCTAGGAAAAAAGTCTTCATGTCCTCGTTTTATTTACAAGAAACCCTTTGATTGTATGACCTTGAACGGCCGACTACAGAGAACCCGAAGATAACTATTGCGACATGAATAGCCCTTTTAGTACGGTCACGTAACATTAGCCGTATTTACTGATAGGGCTGTAAAATCTCATTTAAAGAGAAGAACAGATACTCGTTTATGTGCACAATACATCGAAGCATAAAGTCTACAAATACCTTCAAATACTTACCCCTGAATAACATTTCAAATTCCGTTTTTCGTGACTCTTCTCATGATTACATGTGTTACATACGAACAATGGAAATTACTAGCTTTGCAATCACTGGTGCCTCGTTAATCCAATTTATTACTAAGACTTGTTCGCATTACTAATTAACACGAAAAGGGATAACTTGGGAATTTCTAACAATATATCCTTTAATCTAACCCAAAATCATTCAAATATCCAAAACGTCAACGTCAACGCTAAAATGGCTACAATCCCGGTCAAAAAGATTGTGACACCAAAGCATGTTTGAACCCCCCTCCCCCGTGACAATGTTGATGGCGTAAAAACTGTCGGGCTCCTGGAAAAATGCCGTTCTTTTTGCAACATTGAATAGGGGGAAGGGGTAATCTGCTACACAGCACGAAGTGTCTTCTTTATTTTTCTCTGAGATTGTGTAGATGCATGTCACGCGAGCTGTAGTTAGTAACTGAATGAAAAGGTCATGGGAGCTATTTATGTGAAGTGTCTGTGCAAGTGGGGTGTATGCATATTATGGAAATGATTGAATTTTGCTAGATATATTTAACGAATATGAAGGGGCCAGTAGTTCAAATAAATGAACGACTTGAGGAAAATAATTTCTCATCAAGGAGGTCTTACTTTTAATTAGGTTAAGAGAGTTTATTTACATTTGTCAATTCTTGTACACGTTGTTGTTAATTGTGTGCAAAGTGGAGACTTCCTAACTCGTTCTTTTATGAACTCTAAAAGATCATTTCTGTTCAGACAGTTGAAAATGTAACGGTGTTGTGATACTTCTTTTGTCGAAATGGGTACATTTTAGACACTGAGATATAATCTATGGAGGGAAGGGGTGTTCTTGGTAGAAGGCAATTGTGTGTGTAACTCGTGACATATAGTCAGGCGAATTCCGAGATAGTGGATTCTCGGGAGTCATTTGCTCTCATAGTACTCGATTCTTTTGAAAATGCTGATCTTAAATGTCAAAGTCAAGTGAAGCAATGGGTTTGTAGTGAGGAACTGCATAAAGACGGAGGAAAACATTATCATATGGTAGTGAATTTGGATCGAAGTCGTCGTTGGTTGCAAGTGCGCGATTACGCCGAGATAACAAACATGGAGTAAAACTGAATTTTTCAAGCACACACGCCAACTATTATTCTGGGTGGAAGTATGCAACAGAAGAGGACAAAAATTATTTGCAATCGGCCAGTCATCCAGATTTGCAAAATGCACCGCAAACCCAAGAGGCGAGTGAGAAGCGTAAAGCTACAAAGAGAAAAGGTGAAAAACCTTTCCAACAGAAAAGAAAGCCTCGTCTTTCTACTTACGAAGTATCTCAGATTGCTGTTGACAGAGGTATTCATTCGCGCATGGAACTGCTAGCACTGGCTAAGTTGCAAAAGAGCGAAGGTAAATGGGATTTGCCAGAATTCATTGCCAATCGGGGTTATAAAGCAGTTGATGAAGCTATTAAGATAGGGTGGGATATCGAGAGAGCACCTGTTGTAGTTGACAGGGAGAAAACAATTCGGCTTGTCGGGAAATTAGGAATGCAAATGGTTAATCGTAGGTGGTTAAGCGTATTTGGATTTATGATAAGTCCCCTGTTTGGTCCCACTGTTACGGTGCATACGCTAAAGAACACAGGACAAAGAATATGGATGTTTGAGTTGCTTATGATTATAACCGTTGTTGTAAACAGACTATGGCTTTGTAACAAAACATATATTGTAGCTTAGTGGGTGAATTTCCATTGAAGTGACTAGTACAAATTACAGTACAGAGAACTCATGAATGGCATCGTCCACTGTTCAGTCACCATAGTTTATCCCAATGTACTCTGTTATATGCCCTGATATTGCAGTGATACGGCTTGTCCCTTTAGAAACTTTGAAATAATTAAAAGATAGTTGTTGGTTCTACAGAAATCGTTTGTTAATATTGCATACGACGTCCACGACTCATAATGACAGCATCTAATCTGTAGAAGCAATCAATTCATCTATTGTGCCAACGGGAATAGCTTTGATTGTCGTAATAACTCTCTTCTTAAACTCGCCGAATGACTTTTTACTCGTGATGTGAAATACATTCTCAATGCAGTGCATATCAGGAGAATGCACTGGCACGTTAATAACTCTACACTGCACTCGAGACATGGCTCTCTTCGCTACAGCCGAATTCTGTGATGGGTCTCCATCTTGGATAAAAATGCGTTCACCTCCTTTGGCAGCCTCTTCAAACATACGTGGAAAGTTCGTATCGATGAAATTCGCAAAATACACCACACACATCCTCTCGTAGGGCTCACACGCTATTACTCCTTTTCTGTAGCTAATAGCAACCATTAATCTTACTACTCGGCCACCAGTTCCCTCTTTACACCCCTTTGAAGTGCTTCCAAGTTGAAATCCCTCCGATTTCTTTCTCCATATCCTACCCTTTGGAGCACAGGCTTGCTCGAATGGGTTGGTTTTGTGCGCAAATGCCGTACCATCTAAATAAAAAGACACCTTTTCTGTCCAAAACTTCTTATCATAATGTCTTTTGTAGTGTTTCGCAAAAGCGACTCTCTTTTCACAGTCTTGTCTTTTCAGAAGACCCTTTTTCCTTGCTTGTACATAAAAGTAACCATGTGCATTTAAAAATCGCGTGACTGTACGCACTGACACAGCATGGGTTGACATTCCAGCCCTCTCCATAAGACGTTGTGCAATAAAATTGCCATCTTCATTGCGCAATTTGGCCAAGCATCTCAGAAGTAAACGCCCCTGTCTACCTGTCAGTTTTCTCGGACGTCCGCGTTGTAAAGTTGAAGTCTCGCTTTTACAGCGGTTAGATTCTTTTTGCGCTGTCGCTGGATTATTCTCCAAACAACTCGACGTGAAACATTACAATGTACTGCCGTTTTTCGAATTGACATTCCCTTAACTTGGCTCAAATAATACACACGAGCACATGTATTATTATCAATCCACCGCCGAGAAACCATTTTCATCGCCTTTCAGCTAAGTCCTGTATTGTGCAGTAGCAACCTCTCCCTATATACATCTGCAACTACACAGAAAACATGTTCCAGAACATATTCGGCAACACTTAGACACATCTTCCTTATCCAAAGCATAGGAGCACTCACCCAAATGACGCGAGGACAAACGTGACACATCCATATCTTTACACGCAAACTGCAACGAGATCTCTGTAGAACTTTCTATAGTTCTGTAATCAACACAATCCCGGTCAAAAAGATCGTGACACCAAAGCATGTTTGAACCCCCCTCCCCCGTGACTATGTTGATGGCGTAAAAACTGTCCGGCTCCTGGAAAAACGCCGTTCTTTTTGCAACATTGAATAGGGGGAAGGGGTAATCTGCTACGCAGCGTGAAGTGTCCTCTTTATTTTTGTCTGAGATTGTAGTTGAACAAAGGATAGAAGCTAGACCACTACAAGAAACAAACTGTTTAACAATAACAAACTAAAAAACGCAACAGACAAAAAATTTATCTCCGTAGTCAATGGTGCACTGAGCGGGAGGCTGTTTGTTCGCAGTGGAAATGGTACAAGCGTGAGGCCATTTGTTCGCTGTGCGAATGTTTTTACTTTGTCTTCAAAAGATTCCAAAATGGCAGCCATTTGTTTGTGGAGTTATTGTGTTTGTCACTGTCATCTTCAGAGTAGTTCTCAATAAGGTACCCGCTGCTCATTAAA
>NC_090872.1:44729345-44736845 GCF_036669935.1 Montipora foliosa
ATTCACTTAAAAGTACTTCGTAAATATAATTAATTTTTATCATGTGCGAAACCTTCAAATGGACTAAGCTTCTGGTGGTTGAATCACCGAAGAATGTTCTACAGATTCCTGTAAAAATTTCTTTGGGCAAATGATTGTGAGCGACGCGAGAGCTTTTCAAAGTACGTTAAAAATGCAAATATTTGCCCTTCGTCGTCAAGTATCAATTGACGGGTTAGACGTAAATCTTAGCATGCGCCACATGACTTGACCCATATTAAGTTGAAATAGACACAGAGATGATAATTTCGAAATTTTCTAACCTTATTGGCAGTAAGAGACAGGTCCATAGGCCGATTTAACGAGTTTCTTTCATTTAGCCGGCAAAGTTTGCTTCTGTTTAGACAACGTCTAATGCACATCGCCAACTGTCAACTCAATCAGTGGTCGAAAATCATGAATCTGTGATCTTCTTTCGCGGCATATAATCATCGCTGCATCTACCTAAGTCAACAGCTGCAAAGCAATTCGTGGATAGTTGTTTGCGTTGTACGTACTACACCAAGTTGACCACAATATTACATTTGATTGCGACCTTTTACCTTTGCTCCCAAGAGTGTCGGCGCCCGCAGCACAATCTTGCAGCGTTCGTTATTTGGTCGTCAGGCAATGCTATCATTTTAGTAGGTAGCTACACCGGTAGGGGTATATAGTAATAATAATAATAAAAAAATTTAAAACAAATATAAACATTTGATTTCGATATATTCGTATTTTGCTTTCCATATTTTGTATTGGGCACTCTAACAATGCGACGCGCCTACCGTGGCCACCCAACAAACATTTTTTTCAAGTTAGCCAATCAGTGTGAGCGGATTTGATTGACAGACAAGCCTCCATTTGGTTCTCGCGCGTTGAAACTTTCTATGGAGGTGTGTCTGTCAATCAAATTCGCGTATCTTGATCAGTAGCTAACTTGTAAAAATGTTTGTTGGGTGGCCATGGTATGGCGCGTCGCACTGTAAAATAAGTGAAACAATTTGTTGAATGTTCATCCATTTTTAGTCTGGGCTAGCGTGCAGTTCTTTGATTGGCTACGCTACTATCTATTCTGTGATAGATAGTATTTAGTGTAGCAGCTAATAAAATTAATGACAGCCGCCTCTTGGCGTTCTCAAAGTGTCTGTGAAGAGGATTTAGATAAAGTTTTCAACCACTAGTTGATTTATGCTAAAAGGGAATGAGACGAAGACCCCCGAAACCCGCCCCGAAAGAGCTCTAACTCGGGCCCCGGCCACAGTAAAGCTTAAGCGTTTTTATCTCGAAGAAAACGAAGCAAAATATTTTCGCCCACACTAACGTTTAATTTTCCCATTGGTTTCATCTGTCCAAACTAAAACGTTGGAAAACGATAAGAACGAGTTGGACCTAGGATTGTGCATATGTGAAATAAATGTTCAGTTAATACCAGTACATTCACCAAGAAGTCCCACCACGCGTTACCTCTTCCCGGTCTAGTTCAATGTCTCCTTTGTCTTTCGTATGGCTTTCCTTCTCTATCTCTATATCTCCTCGTGCCATACGGCACATAAGGCTTTGACATTCTCTTTCCATCCACTTCGGTTTGCTGCTAAAGCTCTGACAGTCGTCCATGATTGCCACCCAGCTACTCGTCTTTCGTCTTCAACCATTCTCCTCCATGTTGTTTTTGGTCGACCTGGTCTCCTCCTCCCCTCTGGCCTCCACTCCAATGCTGTAACACAGTGCTCCTCTCTGTTCTTCCTCAATATATGCCTGATCCAATTCCATCTTCGGCGTCTGATCTTATCACTCGTTCTGTTCACTCCTGTGGTCTCCTGGATTTGTTGGTGCGAGATGGTCCGTGGCCATCTTATTCTCAGTATGCGTTTCATGCATTTGTATTGGAAAGAGTCCAGCTTCTTTGCTTCTGTTTTCGTGAGTTTCCAAGCTTCACAGCCATACATCAAAACTGTTCTGACAATTGTTTTGAACAATTGAACTTTCGTCTTCCTGCTAATTTCCTTACAGTCCCAAATTCTTCGCAACCTTGTAGACAGTTTGTCTGGCTTTACTTAGTCTCTGTTGTATGTCTTTGGTCGCCACGCCTTCTTTATCCAGCAGTGCACCTAGGTACTAGGTTTCCTTCATCAGCTCTGAATTGTTATGGCGGAATCTCACAAAACGCTTCAGGCATTAATTTGTGACATTTTGTTTCCGTGCGGAGATCGGGTGACTTCGAACGCGTAAGAAAAACTGCAAATTGGGGAGAGGCTTGTGAAGATTTGTCAGTTTTAAAAAAATGTCTGTTGTCGAGCGCACGCAAGATGATGCGTTTGGTACCGGGGTTGGGTAACGGTATGATTACCGGTATGTTGCGAAAAGCAATATGCCACGTCAGTATTCTAACATGGCCCCAAGGCTTTCAGGACAAACATCCATATTTGGTGTTGTCTTCTTTGTATCCAGTCTCTTTCGGGAATTTAGAGACAAAAGAAACTTTAAAAAGTTACAAAATAATTATCCCTAAAGCCTCAGAGCAAGTAAGAATATTGATATATCGAACGTGGCCTATTTGAGTAAAACAAAAACTTTGCAAAAGACGCACAAAAGTCTCCGACTGTCGCGAGAGTATTCGAAAACAAATTCTGCGAAGTTGAAAAAAAGACTAACGACTTCTTTTTGTGTTTGCACTGTTTGGTTTTGTGGAAGCTGCTTTTGCACAGCGCGGAAAGACCTAGGAACGAGTTTAAGCCGAAAGTGTTACGCAATGTAGGTAGCGGGTCGCGTAAGAGATGACAACAGGAGACAACTCAGAAGACAAAGGGAAAATAGTCATTCTTTATATTCTTTTATTTACTCTCTTCCCACTCAACAAGATTTTGTGCTCAAAATGGTTACGTATATATCAGGATAGAAATTGCCCTACCCCTACCCTCTAGGCTGGGATGACAGCATTGCGTGACAAACAAATGACGAACCGCTGCAAAGTATTCAAGGTCAAGCAGCAATCGTTCAGACGTGGTAGTATTTTGGCGCTGTGCGAAGTAAGCAACTATCCACAAATGACTCAGCTGTTGCTGAGTTAGATGCAGTGGCGATCAGATGCGCCGAAATATGGTATTTGACCATTAAATACGATGACAGTTGGCGATGTAGATCAGACATTCTGTAAACAGAAGGAAACTGTACTGCTATATATGTGCCGAATGGCAGGAAAAACACGTTAAATCGGCTTTTGGATCTGCCTTATGCAGCAAATAAGGTTAGAACATTTCGAAATTATCATCTCTGTGTCTATTTCAACTTAATATGGGTCAAGTCATGTGGCGCATGCTAAAATATATGGGTAACCAGTCAATTGATATTTGACGACGGAAGGGCAAATATTTGCATTTTTAACGTACTTTGAAAAGCTCTCGCGTCGCTCACAATCATTTGCCCAAAGAAATTTTTACAGGAATCTGTAGACCATTCTTTGGTGATCCAACCAGCAGAAGCTTAGTCCATTTGAAGGTTTCGCACATGATGAAAATTAACTATATTTACGTAGTACTTTTAAGTGAATGAAATACATGTCTTCGAAATTTAATTATTTTCCACCCAAAACGACAGCACAACATTCACTAAAATCGACCAAGCACACATTTAAACATTGCACAAAACATTTGAGTGTTGTAAAGACGGAAGAATAATGTTGTTTTGCATGCGAGACTCTCAAAGTTGTTTAATAAAATGGTGCGTGACATGGCGATTTTAACGGAATTTGGTAATTTGCATATTTCTCTCAAATAAAAGGATATTTTGCCGAAAAAACTGTCCAGCAGTTATTGTCATGCCCTAGCCTATCTACCATGAAAATATGAGCCAAATCGAATTTTCGACCCTTGCCGCGAAATTAAGAATTTGTCTGATTTTACAGGCAGCCACTCTTAAAGTGCTGAAGGTTCACTAGTTGCAGCTGTGGAGCATGACCCTCCAATGACTCACTATGTGCACACTTATTTTGAATGAGTTGAGCTGGATAGTGTGTCTCCGGCACTCAAAAGAAATGTAGGAGTTTGATTACTGTCAAAATTGCTGGGAAGAATGTTCAGATCAAGGCAGATACTGGTGCAGAAGCTACAGTCATTCCCTATGAGCTGTACAAGGAGATCACAAACAAACCTCTTCAGAAAATTCGGCAACCTTTGAAGGGGTGGCTTGCAACTAAACCCATCCATCCAAAGGGCTCTTTGAGGCTTCCAACTCATTATGGGAGTCGTCAACGTAACCTGTTGTATCTTGTTGTTGATGGAAATTTTACACCATTGCTGGGTTGTGATGCTTGTTTAGACTAAGAAGTCCTTGAGTTTATGAACGTTGAACTGATAACTACTCCAGAGTCAAAACAACCAGAGCAAGAACTGCCAAGTTTCTTTAAAACCGATCCTTGTTTTTTAGGAGTTGACCCGTCAGTTCCTCCAGTGGTACATCCTCCCAGAAAAATTCCAATTGCACTTCTTGAACCAGCACAAGAGAAGCTCACGGAGATGGAAGAAGATGGAATTATTGTAAAAGAAGAGGAACACACCCCTTGGGTTTCATCTATGCTAGTGATTGACAAACGGAAAGTGAAAGAAAAGAACACTCCACCCTCGAAGAATGATTTTCGAATCTGTATTGACCAAAGTGACCTAAAGAAAGCTCTTAAGAGGCCACACTATCAAATGGTTACTGTAGAGGAGGTTGCCAACCGATTATCGGGTGCGAAGAGTTTTATGCATCCTGGATGCTTGCAGTGGATACTGGCAGCTCCTGGTGGATGATGAAAGCTCAGAGCTCTTAACATTTAATACCCCATGGGGACGATACCGATTTACAAGGCTCCCTTTTGGCATCTCTTCTGCCCCTGAAATCTACCAAAGAGAGATGGACAAACTCTTTGAAGGGGTTCCTGTGGAGATCATAGTGGATAATTTCTTGATACATGGTAAAGATGAAATCGACACTGATCAGAAATTGAGGAGAGTACTGGCTAGAAGCAGAAAAGTAGGATTGAAGTTCAATCCAAAGAAAGTGAAACTTCGTGTTCCTGAAGTAAGCTATGTGTTCTCGGCCGAAGAATTGAAACCTCACCCTGATAAAATCTGCCCCATCCTTCTGACAAAGAAGGTGTACTTCGAATACTACGAACTGTCAATTACCAAAACAAGTTCATTAGACACAAAGCCGATCTACAAGAGCCAATTTCACAGCCTACCCAAAAAGATGTAGCATATGTGTGGGAGAAACCACAGCAAGAGGCTTTTGATAAGCTCAAGTCTGTCATCACTAGTGCACCAGTGTTAGCATCCTTTAATAACAGCAAAGAGACGGTGCTAAGTGTTGATGCCAGCAGCACAGACCTTTGTGCAGTGATCATGCAGGAGGGCAAACCAGTTGCCTTCGATCGAAGATATTGACTCCCTCAGAGAAGATGTATGCGAATATTGAAAGAGAGCTGTTGGCGATTGCATGGGGAGCGCAAAAGTTTCACACATGTGTATGGGTGCAGAGTTTTTGTTGAGACAGACCACAAACCATTGGAGTCAATCTTTCGGAAACCACTGAATGAGGCCCCTCCCAGGCTACAGAGGATGTTGCTAACAAACTCACCAAGTATGACCTTGTGGTGCGTTATGTTCCCGGAAAACAGCAGGTCATTTGAGACTGCCTTAGCAGAGCACCTCTACGTAAAACTAAACCATTCAGTGAACCCGAAGATGTCATAGGAATTAATCTTGTTGAGGAACTTGGACTAGAAAGTAGTACCCTGAAGAGATTCAAGAACAGCTCAAGTACTGATGAGACATCCAGAGTGGTTATGGAATACGTTTTGAAAGGATGGCCCTCTGAGAAGAACAAGTTGATGAGCTTGCCCGGGAATATTGGAATTTCAGAGAAGAACTGAGTGTTGAGGATGGCATGTTGTTTAAATCAGACAGAATTGTACTGCCAAGACCATTGAGAGCTGAAGTGTTAGATGAAATTCATGGCGCTTACATGGGAAAGAGCAAGAGCCTTTCCTTTGGAAGGGATTACGTTTTCTAACCTTCTGACTTAAATAAAGTTCCTTTCCTTTCCTTTTTCCTTTCCATTCCTGCACAAATCAAAGACAAATTCAGTTCCTGTGCCGTGTGTAATGCATTCCACAACCAACAACAGAAAGAGACATTACATCCTCCTGACATTCCAAGATTACCTTGGACTGACCTGTTTGAATTTGGTGGCCAAACGTACCTGTTAGTTACTGACTTCTATTCAAAGTACTTAGAAATAGAACTGCTTCACCAGAACACTGCCACTTGTGTTATCACCAATTTGAAGAAAATATTTGTCAGTGACAACGGACCGCAGTATAGCAACACCAGACTTTTGTTAAGCAGAAACCATGAGTTCAAGAAAATCGCTGATGAGTGAGGATTTTCCCGTACAACCAGCTCACCAGAGTATCCTCAATCAAATGGCGCAGCAGAAAGAGCAGTACAGACCGTAAAACGCATCCTTAAGAAGGCTGCTGCAGAGAACAAAGACCCATTTGAGGGACTGCTAAAGTATCGCAACACCCCATTCGAAGATATTGGTGTGACATCATCGACAGCATAATGCCAAGTCTAATTATGACAAGCAGAGTAGAGATTTGCCTCCACTGGTTAGGGACAGGGTGTGGTTTCGTCCAAATGGTGAGAAGGAATTGCGCAAAGCAGAAGTAATGCCAAGATCATACATGCTGGAAGATGAATATGGACGTGCTCACAGGAGAAACAGAAGACAGATATTCTCCCATGACACAAAGGACAGGGGCTTCCCATGAGTACACAACCTCATGACTCTCCTGCGAGTACAAGACAGGCACCTGTACTTGAGAAGCCAGCGCCAAGTCCAGTGACACTGGAGAGACAGACAGAAACAATTGCACACACTCCTATTACAACCAGATCATGATCTAGTGTTTGCAGTCAGGAAACAGAAAAAACAGAAGATAGAATATAGAAGCATAAAAGATTTGGATGAAAATGAACATCTGGAGGAACTAAGGACGGTCCCTTGGGACTCGGCGTATATATTTGAAGATGTTGGTGACCTATGGGATCACTGGGCAAAGCTTTATTGCCAGGTGTTGGATAAACACGCTCCTCTAAAGAAAAAGCGGATTAGAGGTGACCCGCTACCATGGATTACTCCCGAATTACAACGTGAAATTTTTTGGCGAAATCGTTTATTTAAGAAACACGCTAAAAATTCGCCTGATTCTTCTTGGGAAAAATACCGTAAACAGAGAAACAAAGTAACTACATTAAAAAGGAAAGGGATGAAGTCGTTTTGTGTTGATGCCTCCTGGAATAAAAACCATCACGGAGAATTCTGAAAGAAAATGAGACTGCTTCTACCTAGTACGGTTAAGATGCAGTCCAAGATTGTTTTGCTGGAAAACGAGCAATTGATTACGGATCCCAAGTGTGTTGCTGAGACACTTAATGA
>NC_090872.1:44754345-44761845 GCF_036669935.1 Montipora foliosa
ACTCACCGGAGTTCTGACAAGATTTAGAGAGCAGTCGATAGCCATTGTTTTAACAAGTACGAGTACCAACCGAGGACAGCAAGTATCTCCCTTTCCTGTGGTGGTCGGGTGGTGACATGGACAAAGAACCAGAAGAACTTCAGATGCTAGTTCACCTTTACAGAGGTGTGTCATCCCCTAGTTGTGCCAATTATGCATTGAAGAAAACAGCTGATGAGAATGCAGAAAATTTCGACAAAGAAACCATTCAAACAGTGAAACGAAAATTCTATGTTGAGGATTGCTTGAAGTCTGTAGAAGATGACGAACAAGCAAGTCGGCTGGTCAATCAGCTACGTCACTTGCTAGCCCAAAGGAGGTTTCCGCTTAACAAAATGGATTTCGAATGCCTATGATGTCATCCAGTCAGTCCCGGCGTCTGAGAGAGCCGGATCTGTCAGAGAGCTTGATCTTGAGAACTTGCCTATTGAGCCTTCCCTCAGCATTCAGTGGGATGTCCAGTCAGATCGATTCTGTGCCAAGATTGTTGTGAAGGACCGACCCCCAAGGAGGAGGGGTATTCTCTCTGTCATAAGCTCAATTTATGACCCTCTAGGGTTCATTGCCCCTTTGATTCTGCCTGTGAAAGCAATCTGCGTGATCTGTGCCGGAAAGGATTAGATTGGGATTACAGAACTCCACATGAAGATTTAGTGCGTTGGCGAGATTGGTTGAAGGAACTTCGGAAACTTGAACAGTTCACCGTTGAACATTGTTTAAAACCCAAGAACTTTGGCCGTATAGTGTCTGGCCAACTTCACCATTTCTCAGGGGAAGGATATGGTGCTGTTTCATACCTTTTGAGTCGTCAATGAAGCTTAAGATGGCCATTGTGCTTTTTCGATAGGGAAGTCAAGGTAAACACCCCAAGTTAGATTGAACAGGATGATGCAGCATGAGTCGGGTGTTGAAGTGGATGAAGAGTTCTTCTGGACCGACAGTACATGTGTGTTGAGCTATATTGTAAACAGGGACAAGAAATTCCAAACGTTTGTTGTAAACAGAATTACAACAATCCATGATGAAACACGACCAGACCAGTGGTACTATGTTGACACAGGTTCTAACCCTGCTGATGATGCGTCTAGGGGACTTTCCGCTGAAGAGCTTTTCCACAAAAACCGCTGGACCAATGGTCCTTCCTTTCTCTGGGAAGCAGAGGACAGCTGGCCTAGGCAACCCGACATTCCTGTGGAAATAAAGGAAGATGATCCCGAGGTAAAGAAGGAAAGGAAAGCTTTCTCAGTAGCGTCTACAGTTGAACCTGACTTGTTGAACCGAATGATTCAGTCCTGCTCCTCATGGTATAGGCTTAAGAAGTTGATGGTGTGGTGGTGATGACACCAAGCTAAACGGACGCGGCTCTGAGCTCTCTCCAAGAAATTTTTAAGAAAATGATCCAAATGTCGGCCAGATTGACAATGTCTAAAGCAAAGCAGCGAACCGAAATGCCAGATACTGAAGCAAAGTTAGACGAAGTACATGCAAAGATGGACGACTTGCTCGCCCCTAAAGATGAACAAGAGTCGAAGTTGAATGCCATACCGCTCAAGTTAGACAGTTTGGAAAAAAGTCAATAGAAAACTGCTCAAGATCTCAGCGAATTGAAAGATAGTTATAAACGTTTAGACCTCGATGTGACTGAGATTAAAAGCGCTGTTGCAGAAAAGGCGAACCTCAAAGAAATAGACACGCTCAACAAAAAGATTGATGACTTGGAGAACAGGTCCAAGAGGAACAACATAGTTATATGGGGCTTAAAGAAAGGCGCCGAAAAAGATTGCAGCTCCGTAGAAGAATTCTTAAGGGAAGAACTTTTCAGTAAACACATGGGCCTTGAAAATATTGAAGTTATGCGAGCGCACCGTAGGAGGATCAACCAAGTGGCTGCGAGCCCTAGCACTCTGCAGCCAAGGCCTATCCACCTTTACCTTCTTAGATATCTTGACATCTAAGGCTGCAACGAACACCCTGAAAGATAACCCTTTCTGCGACAGTCAGATATTCATATCCGACGACGTGTCAAAATCAATTCGGACTGAAAGAGCTAAACTACGAAAAGACCATTTGAAGCAACTTAAAGAAAGAGAAGGAATCCAGCTTGCTTTCATCCCATGGTCAATTCCCGTGCAGATATTGTACAAAGAATTCAATTCTGAAGGTCTCAAGTCCTTTAAAATCAGAACTCAATAGTCCTTATGTACTACGTAATTATGGCTACATAAACTGCATGATTTATTTTCTGTTTACAATTCTCGTGCCGGAAAACCGCCTGTCTTTTTTAATAGCATAGTATAATACATTTATGTGCCATGGAGATCTCGGCGAAAGTGTGCAGCAACCAAGATGGTAAGTACACTTTCATTTGTTTGAATATTTTGTGTGTTGTAGGCTCCGTTTGGAGCTCAGAAGATGGCCGACCTTCCTGCTGACAGAGCCACACCTGATAAATCCCCATTCAGTTTTGTGGGCGTTGATTGTTTTGGTCCGTTTTGGGTCAAGATAGCCAGAAGACAAGTTAAGCGATATGGAGTCTTGTTTATGTGTTTGGCTACCAGAGCCATATACCTGGAAATCGCCTAGAGTATGGACACTGATTCGTTTGTTAACTCCATGCGCCGCTTCATTGCAAGGCGAGGTATCCCCAAAGTACTGAGGTCTGACAACGGTTCAAATTTCGTTGGCACAAACATGGAGCTCTGAGAAGCTATTTCTGCATGGAATTAGAGTCAGACCTATGAGTTCTGCTTGCAAAGGAATAACCAGTTGGCTTTTTAATCCACCGCCGGGATCCCATTTTGGTGGAGTATGAGACGGATGTATTAGAACAGTAAGAAAGATTCTCGTTGCTCTCATGAAGGAGCAGCCACTCGATGATGAAGGGTTAACTACCCTAATGTGTGAAGTAGAGTCCATAACCAAACCGTCGGATGACGCATCGGATTCTGAAGCCCTTACACCGAATCATTTACTGTTGCTGCAGTCAGGCCCGAAACTTCCTCCTGTCGTGTTCAGAAAAGAGGATGGCATCAGGTTCAGTATTTACCCGATGCAATTTGGCGGAGATGGATTAGAGAGTACTTGCCACAGTTGCAAGAGAGGCAGAAATAGGCTTATCCATCAAGGAACTTCGCTGTTAATGACATAGTATTTGTGGTCGATGATAGAGTACCAAGATCTTCATGGCCTCTTGGTCGGATCACCAGTGTGTACAAGAACAGCATGAATGAGCATGTGAGAAGTGTAACTGTGAAGACCAGAACCTCACTGTATGATCGCCCTGTCGATAAGATTGTTCTTCTGGAGTCAGTGGAAATGTCGGAGGACATGAAGCATTACTGAACTTTGTATTCTTTCGGAGAACTGTTAGATATATAGATATATCATTTCTGGAAGAGAATTACCTCATTTCTATATTGCTGTAATATCATGGTATGGACCATGTGCTCCCTCGTAATTCAACAGGTCAAAGTTCCAGTTTAGATGTTTTGTTTTTACCTGGCCAATTCCTTTCACGTTTTTCCTACGAACATGCAAAGCTTGTGAGTATGTTGTCGCTGTGGTATTTTCATTTTGCATCGTTTTATTTACGCTTCGTTTTTTTTTGTTTTTTTTTTGATAGTCAAGCCACATCTTTGTAAACAAGTTGAATCTTTGGTTCACATCTCCATGAATTAAAAGTTGTTTTGAGCATTCAAGTCTACAGAGAAACTGTCGTTTATACCTCTCCACGTTTCTTTGGAGTTGTTAATGTTTTCCTTAAAGTAATGTTCATAATTTTTCTTGCTTAGACGTGTTTTAAACTGACTATTTTGTTTCAGTATAATTTGTAGTTTTCCCAATCTGCATTAAAAAAATAGAGGATATTACATGGCCACGCGGGGATACGAATTTTATCTTCGAGTGCTGAAAGTATCTCTCACGAGTGAGCGAAGCGAACGAGTGAGGGATTTTTTCAGCACGAGAAGATAAAATTCGTATCCCCAAGCGGCCATGTAATGTTCTGTTTATTATATAGATATTGATGAAATGTCTAGATTCAAAACAACTTGTTTTATTCATTTTCGAAATGATGAAAAAGTGTTCACCAACCACTAAAACACGCGTGTTGTGTAACATGAAACAAGATATGAAAGTTATGAAAAACAAATCATGATAATGTAAAATTTGCAATAAAAATGTTAATGTAGTGGAGAAGAATTACATTAAAGCACAAAAGTATCGTACAATGAAGAGGAAGCTCGCGTTTTATTGGCTAATCGTGTTCGTTACCATGACGACAGCTATATCCTCACATGTGAAAGATAAAAATGATACGTTCACTGCGCACGGTGAAGATATGATTTTTAAGTAAAAGGAGAAATCCTGGTATTTCATCAGTATCTATATAATAATAAGGTATTTTTATTCGTATGAAAGTTCTGATTCCCCTGGTAATTCATGGTTTCGACAGTATTTTTTCCCTGCGATTGGAAGGAATTTTCATCAGGGCGTTCTTGCTAATCAAGGAATTTATTTTTTTCCAAAAAGTTGTGAAGGACTTGTTAACTGTATCCAGTTCTCCAACATCATGATGTACGCGGATGACACAGCCATCTATCTGCCGTCCACATCCACCTCGGACATTGAACTTAAGTTGAACCTTGATCTAGCTAATTTATCACAGTGGCTTCACTACAATAAACTTGTTCTCAACATGAAGAAGACGGAATTCATGACGTTCGGCACCCACCGACTTGCGAGACAAAAGTGTGATGAGACTGATATAAGCCTAAATGGACAGTCCATTAAGAACCTAGGTGTAGTTCTTGATGACACCCTTTCCTTCAATTACAATTTGGACTATGTGAGGATGAAGATATCTAAGATACTCGGAATGTTCACTAGCATAAGACCTTCACTTACGCTAAAAGCTGCAAATAGACTCTATAAAGCCATGGTCCTCCCGGTTCTAGATTATTGTGATGAGGTGTGGCAAGAATACGGACAAGGAAACAGTGACAAGATGAAACGACTACAAAGACGAGCAGCGAGGATCATCTTCTTCAAAGCTGCCTCAAAACTATCGACTGATCAAATTATGATGAAACTGGGCTTGGAACCTCTCTATTATAGAAAACGGACACTCATTTTAAGATTTGTTAATAAGTGCATTGCAAATAGAGCTCCTAGATACCGTTTTAATTATTTTAAAGTAAGAAACTGTTGACATTCACCACCACAAAACATAATTCTTAGAATCTATAACTGTTCCAACCTTCCTTCATATTATTATTCATAATTTTAATCTTTTTTAAATCTTTTTTTCTTACAGGACCTGCATTGATAGCAGTTTTTCTCTTAAAACTGATGCAGCAATCCTGTACAACTATGTTTAAATTATTATGGACATTTTTATTTTAAGTTGTTTGATGACTTACATCCTATAACTTTGCGGGGTATCACCCTAGGCTAAGTTAATGTTAAAAGTGTCAGCCTTCTTATAGCCTTTTCGTGCATGTAACGTTCTAACAATATATCAAGTTCTTTTTCTGTTGTCCTTTCTTACAATAAATTTCTAATAACGATATAATCGTTTATAATTTCCACATTCTGTGATAGGATCCACTTTTCGCTCTTCTGCAATAAATATCTGGTTTCTTTCTCACTCGCAATCTTTGAGTTTATTTTGTTGTTTGTCTGTGTTTCTTATTCTTCTTCTTCTTCTTCTTCTTCTTATTATTATTATTATGAAATCATCATCGGAGATGATTGGAGATGAGAGTATTCGATTTCTTGCAACTGCGAGACAAACATGTTAGCATCGAAAATGGTGTCATAGTGCACAGTTACCATACAAGCAATGTAGTCTATTTAATCATTAAAGCACTGGACTTACATCAATGACTGTAAGTGTAAAAGGCACTGGCTACTAAATAATAATAATAATAACCCTGGGAGGAATGGTGCAGACACAAACCCTTCGCTCAGGTGTCAATCCACAACAATTTTCATTGATTTGTGCAAGTCTCGAGCCTTTTTGCGAAAATTTAAGTTAAAATATTGGGTGTACCGGAATGTGCGAGCCAAGAGTCTGCTTTGCAAACTAGTAATCTGTGTGTTCAACAAAATGGGTGCTGAAGTTACATTAACTGATATTGACATTGCCCATCGTGTCAGGCCGAGGACCCCTTCCAACCGGCCAAAGCCGATCATCTGCAAATTCACCAGAAATTAGCCTGTGAAGAAGTGATAAAACGAAGGACTGCAATTTCACTTGTTTAACCTCGTGAAATTGGTCTATCAGATGATGTGATATTAACCAATGCGAAAATTGTTGACCATCTGATGCCTTCTGCCCAAGAATTATTTGCAACTTCTAAATCTTTCAAGGAACAACATCAGTTCAGCTACTGCTCGACGAAGAATGGATTCGTTTATCTAAGGAGATCAGATAGTAGCCACCCAATAATGATCAAGAACATCGCAGACCTTCATACTCAGGCTCAAGACGATTTAGAGTAGGATCCCAAAATGTAAGTTAATTTAACTGATGTATTTATTTATTTACTATGAATTCGGCCAGTGTTTATTTCGTGAACTTCCATATAATAGTATTGAATTCATAGAGGTTCATGGTCAATTTAACAACAGTTTAAATAACAATGTAACCAAAAAAAACAGCTCCAATGCCTGAAGAGTCTGCATGATCTTGATGTATTCAGTCTAAATATTAACACTAGTGTAAACCCAGATCACAACTCAAATTACAAACCTATACAATGTAATTATTATTCTCCATATGGTTTTAGTCAGCAGAAATTCTTTTTCTCGAGCGGGTCATCTTTTTCCTTTTCTTTATTGCACAATAACGTGAGAGGTCTACGGCGTAATCCGGACAATTTTCAGTCTCATCTTTTGGAAGAATTACGGCTACATTTTAGTGTCATTGGGATTACAGAAACTAAAATTACAAATTCTAATTTGCCCCTTGATTTCGATCCTTCAATACCTAATTATCGCTTCGAATAGGTACCAACACCTCCATCGGCTGGAGGTGTGGGTATGTATATTCAGAATGACTTTAATTATACAGTTATTGAAAGAACATGTGATGAAGCCTTCCAGGCTCTGTGGGTCGAAATTCACATTTGCAAAAGAATCAACTCTCATTTGTGGAGTTATTTATAGGCAGCACAATAGCCCAGAAAAATTTCTCAATTACTTTGAGCAAACTGTTGAAAAACTCAGTGTTACTGGAAGACGGATTTTCATAATGACGGATGCCAACATAAACCTCCTCTCCTACGAATGGTATAAGTATGCTCAAGATTTTTTACATCTTCTCCAGAGTTATTCTTTCTTCCCAACCATTGATAAACCTACTTAGGTGCTAAATAAGTTGGCCACTCTAATAGATAACATATTTATAAACAATTGACGCAAACGTATAAAGCGGTAATAACATGTTCGATATCAGTG
>NC_090872.1:44766845-44796845 GCF_036669935.1 Montipora foliosa
AGACAACTGACCTTGCACTGGCTTTATTCTCAAGAATAAAATTTCATTCCAGTAGCCTAGCCAGTCCGGTTACTGGGCTCATAGGTAGGGAATCATAATGCACTAAAAAAGAAGCTCCGCGGAATGATGAAGAACAGGTGGTATTCCCTTGTGATAAGAACCTTCAGCACCAATGCTAAAAAGAGATCAATGAGTTTGCAATCTCAACGGCGTAGATCATGTAATGCTCAGGTAGTGTCTTGAGCTCAGGGTACAGAGTGCTGAAATATTTTGGCCCTTTTTGCAATAATTTATTTGTAGTTACCTGCCTTGAAAGTTAGCCTTATCACAAAGAAAGCAAGTCTTGAATGACTTGCTGACAATTCGAATATCATGTTTTTAAATGGACCACACCCTCTGATTTCTCTAATTATACAGTCCTCCCTTATATTAATGGAATTTCTCAGCCTTTAACTAGACTTCTTAAAAAACATGATATTCGAGTTGTC
Organism: Montipora foliosa; assembly: GCF_036669935.1. Classification (NCBI taxonomy): domain Eukaryota; kingdom Metazoa; phylum Cnidaria; class Anthozoa; order Scleractinia; family Acroporidae; genus Montipora; species Montipora foliosa. Next base: position 44,767,334 of record NC_090872.1, read on the forward strand.
AGCAAGCCATTCAAGACTTTAAAACAGGAGTTTCCCTCTCCTAAGTCCCGACCTCCAACCAATCTTCAAGCAAGCGTGGTTTACGTGCCGACTGCCCATGGAGCTATGTAGCCGAGACTCGGAGATCCTTTGAAACTAGAAAAAAGAACACATGAGGAATGTGAAGTCTTACGCAAGAGGCTCCAACATCGCTAAACACGCTTGGTCTTCAAATCACTCTATTGACTTTGAAAATTCCCAAGTGATTGACAAGGGTTCTTCTCGTACCTGCAAGACACTAGAATCATGGCACACCGCTTCCATAGCTCATGCAGATAACAATTCAAGGCTGCTCCCTAATCAATTCTCTATTCTTCTAAAAAGGAACAATTAATTTTTTTGACACTTTTTTACATAGTTTTTTTCCCCCTTTTTAACATATTCTTTTTATAATCTCACCTATTTTTGTATATATTGGAGTTATCATTTTTTCTAGGCTGCAGCCTGACAGCCGAAAGCTCGAAAGTTCTCAACTATATAAAGCCAGTGAACGTTTTTCCAATTTTTAGTATGTTTTACCCTGGCTATGGTTCCTCTATTTTTAATTGTTAGACAAGTTGCATCGCCTTAAAGCAAGGCTATTGGAAACATGCTGGCTTGTGGATCTGACTTTACTTGGTGTTCGTTTTAAGCAAGTCTGGTTTGGCGGGGAGTGGAGTGCTTAATCCTTCTTTTCCCATAAATTTGTTTGTAGTTACCAAACAAATCATTAAGTTGTTGCAAAAGACTGACCAGGGACGGATTATGGAAATTCTGAAAACAAGTAACCGGGAACATTGTGCTAGAGCATGTCACCCAAACCCCACCCCAACAAACATTCACATACTGCTTCCAGCATTCTGGCAGGATTTGTCACCAAAACGTGAATTTCTGAAGACAAAATTGGAGAGGAATCATTGAAGCGATTTCAGAAATACCGCCCAAAACATGGTTATTTGCAGAAAAGTTCACAAAGTAAACAAGAAAAAAAGGGGGAACACTGCAGCCAGCCTTCCCCCTTAATCTGCCCATGCTGCGAAAGAATGAAGAGAAGAAGTAAGGATGCTGTTGAATACCTCAAGGAGAAGTTTGAGTTAGAAAGTAAACTTAGGAAGGATGAAATGGAGTTCAAGAAAAGTGAACAGCAGATGTTGATGGATCAGAAGAGTCAATTAGAAATGACGAAGATGGTACAACAACAGAATCAGTCATTAATTGCTTTATTGGAAAAAGCTACATTCACAAAGTGACTATCACAAGTCTCCTCAAGATTTTGGAAACTTATTTTAAAACAGGTTGCACTTAAGGGGAGTATTAGTCTTAGAAGCCCCTTCTTTTGGAAACCCAATGTTAAGCATTAATTTACTTAAACTTTGTTGAACTATGTTGAAAGTTTAGTTAACAAATATTTTACACTGTTTTTCAACATGAGTTTGTGATGCAGGAAACTTGTTTCTTTATTTCAGAGCAAAAATCATACTTTACTAGTTTACTTCTGGGAGGTATTTTTTCTCCTCACATTTACAGCCTCAAACCTGGTTCACACTTGCAACTTAGTGAGATAATGACTTGAAGAGGAGATTGGTTTTTTGCCTTACGTCCATGCTGTTGTGTTTGCATTTTTTTCTAGATAGTGTGAATCTGGCATTAGTGTAACAGTGTACAAAAGGCATGTTGCATGTTATACATAATGCAGAGGCCCCATGTTACAAAGTTACTAAAATAAAAGTTATTGAAAAAAGGTTATTAAAAAAAGATGTCCCAGCTGAAAAAAACTCGATGTCTGATGTCCATAGAGACATGTGAGGGCATTTCTAAGTAGCTGACCACACACATTTTACCCACACTACTGAGACCACTTTTTAATTTTTTTTTTAAGTCTGAAAACTTCAAGTAGTTAGTGACATCATTGAATAGCCACTCTACTGATTCTCTGACACTGCTCATCGACTGGTTGAAATCCATCATTGAGAGGTCAAGGCTCTATTCCTGAAAGGGGCTTGAAGGTGTACACTTAAAGGGTATGCTGGATCACCATAAATGCAGTATGGATTCCCCAAAGGAGAGTTAGCAAACGCTTGAAGGTCATTAAGGAGTTTTGAGTCGGCCAGCATGCCTGCATCATGCCTCCTTCCTTCTGAAAAATAGAAAAATATTCAAAACAAATAATTGTTATATCAATGTCTTACCTATGGGGCCATGTAGATGGCCTATCAGACCATTGGGGAGGTGGACACACTGAAACGTTAAAGCATGTACTCTCTTGTGGCCGTTATAGACTGCTCTCTGATGCTCTGCAGGTCTGCAAATTGGACGAACTGTTCCGTCAACAAATCCAAAACAATTGTCCAAGGCAGAACCCTGGGCAGCAATAGTGTCACTATACAGTTGCAGCAAAGGCTGAGAGAGAACTTGGTGATTCCACTGAGTGAGTCTGTGGTCGTGAGCATCATGTATGTAGTCAAGCACTTGGTTGCTACCCATGCTTAACATTGGAACTGGCCGAACAAATCGTGGAATGATATCACTGAATCTGCAGGGGTAAGACAATCTCACAACCATACAAAGCGCTTCCATTCCACTTGATATGTTTCTTTGGTAACACGTAAGGCTTTCTGGTGTTTTAAGGACTTTGGCAAGAAGTGGAAGGTCGTGCTTCCTAAATCTAAATTCTACCAAACATTCTGCATCGTTTATATCGTCCAGAGAAAACCGTCGAAAATTCCCATAGCAAAAATCAGGATTTTTGGCGAGTATTCCTCATACAACAACTGTTCTTCATCATCTAAAATGCCTTGAGCGTGACTAAAGACAAAACGTTCTTGAAGATCATGAAACCATCTCGACGAAAAAATGATTTACTGTGCTGTCTTTTTGTTTATGTTCAAGGTCCCTATTAACTGGAGCCCTGCAGTTCAATACCACCCAATTCAGTGCCGTGTTTTTTTCGGGTAACACGCACCACAGCCAACCCAGTGTACACTTCATGGAGAGTCTAGTAACAAATAGCAGCCTTTACCAAGACACTGGTTGAGACATAAATAATGTTTCAAATAACCCCAGTGTCATGTAATTATCTAGAACACCCACTGACAAAATCCTGTGCAAAGATCATCACATCATTTTTACGATTCTTGATTGGTAAACTGGTTAGGCGGATCAGTTTTGTTCAAGGACCGATTTACCAAAACTGATTTAGCAAAACAGGGTTTCCTCAGAAACAAAGTCGGTAACCCTCACTACTTTTTAATAAGAAAAGAAACGGAATTTAGTGAAAACAAATGTAATTAATGAAGTACATTCTTATGTTTAATCTCAGCTAAATGGAGGTGGTTTCCTTGTAATTGAAAACTTGGCATGATACCTCTTTACGCCATCCTACATGAATGGAATGAATATTGCAGTGGGTGACCAGCTACTGGACGAATGCCTAATGCTGTTCTGCAATGAACTTGAGAAGTTCCTGCGCTGCATTTTGACTGGAGATCGTTCATTTAATATGTCAAAAACAAGTGCAAGTGTTTTATCAAAGGTTTCAAACACAGAGATACAGATGAAAGCATGACACCATTGGCAGAGTGCTTTTATCGTTTCGTAAATTAATGCATTCCTGCGGGAATGGTAAATAGATAATGCATTCCCTACCATTTTTGACAAGTCTCTCCCTGTATTTTGGAAGCCATTTGTCACCTGTTAGCAGTATTTTATTGCATTTGATGGTTATAGCAGAGAAGAAAGGAAGATCGAGTCGTTTTCGTCCGACTAGAAGTGCATCTCAGCATGGATAGTAAAGAGACTGGACTGCAAACTAACATGGTGGAAATTCGCGACGTCATTGCCACAAGCTAAGTCTTGTTTTTGCTGCAACTTTGTTTACTGCACAGTAAGTGACCAAACTATGGACATTGAAGTTTTTTTGAGGAGTGGGATGAAGATAATTTGGCAGAACATTTAAAAGACGAGAGGGCGGTGAACACGGTAGAGGCAAAAACAGTGAAGACGAAGATGAAAGCGAGATTGAAAAAACACAAAAACTCATGCAATGGCAAGGAACCTACCAAAAAATGAAAAGCCAAATTGTCTGAACGCCAGAAGAAAACCAGAAAAGTGCTTTCTTCCCTCGGTTTTGCTGATTTATTTACATCTGAGTGCGTGCTGAGTTTAATAACATTTCTCAACAAGATATCTGCGACAAGCATTGAAATGACCAAAATACAAGGTGCCCGGTTCGCACATGTACCACAACAAGCTGAGAAACTTAAAAAAGAATCGGAGAAAGGAGACAAGAACGTCATGTCATTTTTTCGCTACCTTGGTGTGACCATTTGGACGATAGTCTTCCCTCCGGATGATCTTGTCAGCTTGTCACCCAAACAATGATATATCGCTCACCATCTAAATGAATTTCGAGAAGCGCCAAAACTGACATTAAAGTGGTCTGAACTGTGCTGTGTTGCATGCCTCAACTCTTCTGATAGTCTTTTGCTACAACTGATGATAACTGAGTTTTTGGGGACATCTCTTCTTTCCGACATAAATCTGTAGGCTGTGCAATGAAGGTTAGAGAGGAATATGACAGAGAGACTTCAAGCAAACCATTCCTTACTCTGCTTCAGTAGGACCTAGTAGCCTTCTGGGTACGTCTGCAGGAAAACGAGAGATCGTTTCCAACAGTATAGCAGTGAAAGGTTCTCCAGAATAATGACCGCATTAAATCAGGAGTTATCAGCTGTAAAAACACAAGCACCTGCAATGTCGTACCCCAACTTAATGACACTGTCTTTGACCAGAGGCAGCCTAACCCAAGTGGATCACGCAACATATAATTTCTTTTGTTGTCTTGAAGTTTCAGTTCGTCCTTTTTTAAACTTATCAAGTTTTCATTGCAGCACTCGGCAGTCAGACAGTAACCTTCTCGATCCATTTATAAACAATTCTTCTTTACTGAAACCAACCTGACCTTTTTCATCAACCCTTCCATCTGAAGACAGCTATTTACTTTTAAAACTCTTCGTAAACCTGTACTTTCGGGTGAGGAAGTGGTCGTACCTAAAAAGCTACAAGGAGCAAAGAACGCTGAAAATAAGAAAATGCAGCTCTGTGCAAAGTTCTGCTCAATTACACGGAAAGGCCAGTATCAGAAAAGCTCTGATGTCCTCCAGCACCATTAATATCAATGAATAATTCTCCAGCACCATTAACAATAAGTAATCGATTATTCTCTACAGCAAAAATACAGCTGCAAGGTACCAGTTTTTAATTTAATGTTTAACCAGAAAGAAATCTGTGACACCTATAAAACAACTTCAACCTTATAAATAAAGATCATTGCGGACACAAGCGAAAAGTATTCAGACCCCCGAGGAAACAACATTTAAGATCTAAGCCAAGCAATGTTGTCATTTCTCTGTACAAACTTACATTTTGGCTATGGACTCAGTCAATGCAAAGACAGTTCCTATCACTTCCTCGTTTGTCGAAGGCAAGGTGCAATTTCATATATACAGTAGTTGCTATTTGTGGTGTTACATTTTACAGTAAGGATGCACTTGGGAATGCAAAAAAAACAAATTAGCAGCACAACTGTTGTTGCTTATTTTTCCTGAAGAAACATTTGCATCCCCCTTTCAGCCAAAAATAGTTAAACTTTGATTTGACTTTTTTATTGTGCTATCCTCCGTTAATACATTTGTATAATTATCAAACACCACATGTTGGTTTCTTTGAACGTTTTTAAAAATTCATAAAAAAGAAAGACTGTGTGTGTTTATTAAGAAAAAACATTGCAGTTAAAAAAAAACTGAATTGCGCCTCTTTACAAGTAAGAAATATAAGAAATGATTCAAAAACTACTACTATTATATAATTACAAAGCGACTACTGTCAGAAATTACTTAAATGCTTCCCTCGCACTCTTAACTATGAATGAATTTGCAAATCTATTTGTCTTTACAAGAGGCATGGCAAACCTCCTCTGCCTTCTCAGCTCATATGAGATAGAAACTGAGGGAGGCAGGAGGCTGGTAATCTTACTCCGTGGATCATTAACAATAGACTTAAAAAGGTGTTCTGTTAACTTTTCCTGGTGGGCCCTGATGGACTCAAGCCCTGCTAACTGAAGGGCGTCCGAGTAGTGCACCCTGGGAAAAATGCATGATAGGGCCCTCCTTTGCACTCTTTCGAGCTCGACTTGTAGATACTTTGGTAAACTGTAATGGAAAACAGGACAAGCGTAATCTAGTGAAGACCTGATACATGCGCAAAAATATGTTACAAGATCTGAAGTAGGAACGTGCGCGTGCTTAAGTTGAATAAGAAAGTACAGTTTCTTCGACGCTTTTTTAACAAGTTCTTCTATATGGTCGTGCCACGTTAGCGTATCATTGATTGTCAAGCCGAGTAGCTTTGTGCTCTGTATGGTTTTGATAGGAGTTCCGTCTATGCAAACCCTAGGGAGTTGCGGGGAGTCACGACTGAAGGATATAACTAACTCTTTAGTCTTCTCGCCATTAAGCTGGAACAAATTTTCCTTGGACCAATCGTAGATTGCATCTACTGCTTCTTGTGACTTGCTCTGTTGGCCTTTAGGTATGTTCTCTGATACCGTAGTATCATCAACATATTTCCACATGTTGAAGATGCTTGGAACAGTCAAGTCATTAATCATCAAGAGAAAAAGCCAGGGACCCAACTTTGTCCCCTGTGGCACTCCAGACGGCACTGTGCCCCACTCTGAAACGCAGTCCTTCCCAAGTTTGACTCTTTGAGATCTTCCTGACAGGACGTCAATCACCCAGTTGATTACACTATTAGGAATATTGACCCGCTTCAATTTGTTGACCAAACTCTTGTGGTCTATGAGGTCAAAGGCCTTTCGATAATCAAAGAGAAGGACACGCACAGAAGCACCGTTACCATCCGTTGCTTCGAGCCACTTATGAATCATACTAATGAGTGCCAACACGGTTGAAGAACCAGATATGGTACCAAACTGGTTGGAGTCAACTAGGCTCTCTAGGGCAGGTTTTATGTAATCAGAAACAATAAAGTCCTCAGATATTTTCGAGAGGGTAGACGTGAGAGAGATTGGACGCAGTTCCTTTTTTGGGTCGGTGACTTGCTTCACCTTGGGCAGGGGGATGACATCTGCAATTTTCCACATTGAGGGTAGTTTTTGCTCACTGTATGAGGCGTTCAGGATGTTTTGAACAGGAGTAACTAGGATTTCGGCGTACTCCTTTAACACCCAGTTGGAAAGGCCATCCGGGCCAGAAGCTTTATGCTTATTCAGGTGAAGCAGGTTGTTGTACACTCTTTGCACGGACACCTCTAGGAACTCTGGATTCTCTTCTAGGGGCAATTGTAGGGCCTCACGCTCGCTGTCGATGGGCTCGTAAGGTTGAAGTGGCTCCAGTAATGCATGGTTGATGGAATTAGCAACTTCTGTTGGAGACAAGTTGTTATACTCAGGAACATTGAGGGAGGAAAATAGTGACGAATTTTGCTTTTTTGATCCACTGAGCTTATTCACTTCGCTCCACCACTGGCGCGGGTTGACACCTTTAAGATCTTTCACCTTAGAAGTGTAATACTTTGCTTTACACCGTTTCCTTTCTTTATTTACTGCATTACGATAGTACTTGTACATCAGGCCTGATTTATTGGCGTGAAATGCTTGCTGGCGCTTGCGTATTAGCTCCTTCAGCTTGACCGACATCCAAGGGGCGTCCTTTGGGTAGACTTGGATCATTCTCTCAGGCATGATATTACTCATGCCGATTTCAATCACTTCGTTAAAGACCTGGAGTTTTTCCTCACAGGTAGGCTGACTGATGACAACAGACCAATTGATACTACTAAAGTACCGACCAAGGCACATCTTATTGCTGTCTCTAATGTCCCTGATGGTAATGGACTTCCGAGTGTGTTGATTGGGTACTCTCTTCCTTGGCTGGACGATAACTGTACAATGGTCTGAAAGGCCAAAGGGTGGAAAACATTCTGGAGTCGAGAAATGGTCGCCCAAGTTGGTTAAAACCAGGTCAAGCGTTGCATCGCCTCTTGTTGGAAATTTCACAAGTTGTTTCAGTTTGAAATGACGCTGCAAGCGACCAGTATTCAAGCGGTTAAAATCGCCAGCAATAATTAGCCCGCAGTTAGGAAACATGGCTTCTGCTGCTGTCAAACTGTCAAATAGATGATTGAGTAGCTTCTGACCATCGGACTCCACCGGGCTTGTCCGGCCGGGGTAGTAAACAACAGCTAAAATCACGCACGAAAAACCGCGAGGAGATCTTGAGGGCATCAGTTTAACCCAAATAATTTCATGGTCGATGCAGCATGTTAAGGTTTCCGCAAGTTCGTATTTTATGTCCTCTTTGATATACACACACACTCCTCCGTGGTCGAATGTAGAGCGGTCTTTCCGCATGATATTGTAGCCCTCAATGTTTACAACCGAGTCGCTAATGTGTTCTTTAAGCCAAGACTCCACAATACATCCGATTTGGACATTTTGCCGTAGAAGAAGTTCTCGGACCTCACTCAGCTTTGGTGTCAGAGACATAGGATTGGACAGCATAATCGATGGAACAAAATGAGAGCCGACCGCGGGTTGGACTTGGTGTTTCTTTGCTGGAATAGGAATCAAATTATTCAAATTCGCCCTTTTCCGAGATGAGTTTGAGTAATTTGCATATGAAACTCGCGGCGAATTAAGCACAGGAATGTTGATTATTTTCTTTAATTCTTCAGCTTTGGTTTTCAAACCAGCTCTCCTGCCTCTAGGCCGACGACTTGGTACTTGAGAAGAGATAGTTTCAGCCCTCATACCGTGACAATAGAGGTCAAAGTCTTGATTCGAAACCTGCTTCGATGGTGACCGTTGAGCGGGTTCAATTAGACAAGAACAGAAAACACCAAAAAATACCCCAAAACAAATCGAGAAAGATTGAAAGGGATGCATCACGACGACAGAGCCATAAAACCTTCTTGTCTTGAGATTCGAAGACCTTAATAATGGATTAGCAAGCTGTAGAGTTCACCAGACACCAGAGTTCCCAGTTTCCAGTTCCCAGTTCCCAGTTTCTCTGGGTGTCTGTCCAGTTTCTCTGGGTGTCTGTTTTAAAGCAAGCTCTTAGAAAACACAGGAAAACCTGATTTTTAGATACAAAGACATATGAATATTTAAGAAAAAACTTGTGTCTTATAAAATAGTTTTGAATGTACTGACCAAACACCCAAACAAGTAGAGAACACAAGGTTGCCATGAAGACACATTTCATTGAACACCCTTAGCTCAAGTTAACCTAGATACCAGCGGTTACAGGTAGTTATCAACGAAATACATTAAGTAGAGTATGATCGTCGGGGTGAGTGTAGTCCCGAGAAGGACTGTTTGAGTCATCTTCAGACATCGCACAGAATGGTGCGACACATCCAGGACTTTCTTTAGGTCCAAAGCACGAAATTTGAACAGGGACCTTCAGACAAAAGCCTCCAAATACAAAGAAAATGGGGCAAAATGGTTAAACGTGGTATATATTTTACTCCAGTGCGAAAAATCAAGCCATTGTAGCAGTTAGCGTTTTCAGTAGAGATGTTAAGGAATCATTTAAGACCTTTTACACGTTTTTCGGCCCTCGAAAAGTAGTATAAAATCAGCTTCGAAAATTCGGGTTTTTCGCTCTCTTTTAGTATGTGAGAGAACCTCATTTAACGTTCATGATGGTTTTTCTTCTTGATTCGGGATTCATTTCTTCAGGTTTACCTGGGAAAAGTAAGCCTAAAATCTAAACTAAAGATGAGCGAAGTTTGGAATTAATACCACGTGTGGAACTAGTATAAGAACTATGATTTCTAGAAGCTGTTCCGTAAACACAAAAAGGTGCTCCTAAGTCACTTCTCCCTAAAACCCCAAGAGACTTTAGAGCAAACAAAACCTCTGCCCCCAAGAACAATGCAACTTCCTCTTAATTACTGGCCCATTGTTCGCGCATAGATTGATACTTACCGCGCTTATTCAAATTCAATAGACTGCATACATGTTTCAAACTGATAATAATTTAACAGTTAAAAAGTCGCGGTAATCGATTACACCTCTAACACTAGCTGGTTCGGATCGCGTCAACCAAAGTAATGAAAATGTCCTCAGCTCAAGAAATGCAGCACGTTGATCGGGAGCTGTCTTTAGAGCTTGAAGAACCCCCGGTCAACCCTGCACTTCTTTAAATGCTTTCCCAGTCATTTAATGGTTGCAATCAATGCTTTTATTTTGTTCTGGACATGCAAATTAATATGCCACCTCTCACAAAATTTAGCACCGTAAGTATGTGTCGCTGAAAAAATAGCATTCTGCGCGATGGAGTCAAGTGAAATGACTTCCGCTCAGGTTGTTGAAACGTCAGTCAATGTCATCTCAGGACTACACTCACGCGGACGATCCTACTCTACTTAATGATATGACTCCTGGGTTCAAACCATTTAGAATGAAATACATCACCACTATTGTACCTACGGTATACAGCAATGAAAGAGTGACAATGCTTATGTGAACAAGAGACATCCGTACATGATCATGGTCATGCAAATTGTTTCATACTGGTCTCTAAAATAAGTTGCCTACTTACTGAAACCTATTGCAAACAAGTGTGCCACAAAATCAAAAGTAGCATCACAGGACAACTCAGAGAAAAGCACAACCTGCATGTCATGCTTGGAGGGATTCTGCAGAGCCAAGATGCATACATTATTATACCTATAAGACTCACCCCTTTTTATTTGTTTCGGCAATGGCAAATCTACATCAAGATCTTCCAAGGCACCTCCACTACACTTAATGCGCCATACAGTCATAATTACTGTGACTGACTGAAAACAGAACTACAATAGCTTTTCATAAATTCTTTGCAGGTGAATGCTCCATAAGCTCCTCTGTTTTGTCTACGTTTACCAAAAAACATTTCTAGTACATCCTGAATGAACTTTGTGGCCACAACAAAATTGACCCCTGGAATATCAAGAGAAAACTTGACAACTTCCACAAAAGATTTGACACAAATTTGCAAGCCCTCCCAGGTTTGATCACTAATAAAATACAGCTTACGTTCTGCTAACAGGACATCTTCCTGCCCATGGCCCAGTCTTTTCAGTCTTGAAAATATTTCAAAAATCATTTTCCAACCAATGTAGCCTCCCATCTAATTGGGTGCGGTACACACTTTTAAATTCAAACCATGTGTTGATTCTGTTAGCATTCAAGCAATCAAAAAAGTCATTCATATGCTCTACAAATTTAACTGTCTCCTCTGTACCTGGTTTACCTTGTTCTGTGATGGCATGTGCAACTCTATTGCTGAACACTTGTGCAGCTAAGTTGACTCTCATCCTTAAGTAAGGATTAATAAAAATGTGGTTAGCAGTCAGTTTCTGCAGTAAACTCAAACCAGACGCATGAGATGAATTGACATCATTTTCACATGCATCAATGAGCTGCAGCCATGTAACCCACATGCCATTGTTTCTCAGTTTTTTGCTCTTGTTTCTCCAAAAGCTATTTTCCCAGTTTTTTCTAGTTGTTTTTAAAAGATGAACTGGATCACAAATAAAATATAATGGTCGCTTTTCAAATGCATAATGATTGTTTGTTTGGTAAATTATTGTACTTTTTGGTGCACCAGGTGGACAATGGTACTTATAGAAAAGTCGATGTGGGGAAGCACCATCAAATGTACTGGTCAGTACTTTAAAGTCCTGTTGCTCCAATTCCTCAACGCATTTCCAAAACAAATCGAACAAAGCCTATGCATATATTGTTGTAGGAGGGAAAACAGCTACTGGCATTTTCCAGTCTGAAAATAGACTAACAGCCATAAAAACAAACATGTGTGTGGCTTCATCTGGAGTACTTGGGAATTTTGTTTAGCAGACAAGCATTGCTCCAAATCATCCATGCTATTCTGGACAGACCCTAAATTAACAAAACCAATCAATTTTCCAGAATCATCAAACACAAGGTCTTTTCTCAGGCAAACCTCATCATGAATGGTCCCCACCCTGTACTGTCACAGTTTGTAATACCTGTCGCACTTTGTAATAAACTTGTAATAGATGGTCGGACGACAGGTAAACCCAGTAATAAGTGTCATCAATGACAACAACAACACGACAATAATAATGATAATGATAATAATAATAATAATAATAATAATAATAATAATAATTCTAAAAATATTATAACAATAATGATAGTTGTTATGTTTTAAGATGAAGCTGATGATTGTTTAGGCTGCTCATGAGACGGCCACCACATTAACACAATAATATAATATGCACTTAATTTCCAACAACTAGGAAAGTTGTGATTGTCACAATGACGTAATTTAATGAGTGTAGGTATTGGCAAAATCCAATTCCATTATTTTTCCTTCGAATTGAAAAAGGTGTCTGACAAAATCAAGAAGTTAGAAACAACCCACCATTTTAAATTAATTAAGTGTACTCCATTTTACTTGAAACCCGCAGAAATTGAGGCAATCATCATTGAAAAATTGATCTTTGCTAAAAAAGATGTTTATAAATAAAATAAAAAAGGCCGAAACTTATTAAATTCTGAGAGAAATTATCACTGTGAAACTATTCAATCCATCTACCAGTTGGGGGATTACTATCACAGCAAGACTAAACAAAAGAACTTACAATGGAACTTTTAATAAAAGTGAAGCGAGCTAAGAGACACAAGATTGTACTAGGCTGAGCGCCTGGTTACATAGCTGGGGCGGACCTGGTGTCTAGCAGTCTAGCAGTGTCACACATGACACGCCACATCCTCTTCTCTTTAACAAAAAAAAGAAACAAACATAAACGTTTCAATGCTCAATCTAGAAAGCCTTAAGTGTCTCAAGTGTTCAAGGATTGTTTAAGTGAAATCAACCTTCGCTCAGATCAGTGTTCCTTTAGCACAAATCATAATCTTCTTGCCAGACAGGCGGCTGTCTTACACGCACCTCATGTACATCTAGGTCGTAGGTTGTACACGCACCGCATGTATATTGCTGATACACTTAGTCAAGCCTACATGAAAACAAAAGAAGGAGCTCATTCAGACCCCTGTGAGATTCGCGCCCTTGAGACGGTAGACCATGAAGAACATGTGCGAGTGGACACCCTCAAACGAGATGTGTTCCGGGAGCAAATTCGTGTTATTGCGCAAGGGTGGCCAGAGAAGAAACACTGCCCGCCTGCTGTTCGCCCTTAATATGAGAGAGCGCAGTGAGCTGATTGAGTCTCAAGGGTTGGTTTTCCGTGGTGGGCAGCTGGTAGTACCTCGATCGCTTCGTAAGGACATGCTGAATCAGATACACAGCAGTCACGTTGGCATTGGAGGTTGCATTTGTTGTGCACCCAAAATATTATACTGGCCAGGAATGAGTACGGAGATCCGTGATTTTCTCTCAAGATGGTCCACCTGCCAGACGTATAGACCAGCACAGGCTCGGAAAGAGCTGAACCCTCATGACTTGGCCCTCGCCCATGGGAAAAGATTGCAGCAGATTTGTTTGAATTGGAACATCAAACATTCCTGATCCTAGTAGATTACTGGTCCAACTACTTTGAAGCTGCGGAGATTCACACGAAGACGGCACACGCTGTGATTACGCAATTCAAGGTGCAGCTTGCTCGTCATGGGATTCCCGAGGTAGTAATCACTGACAATGGCCCTGAATTCGCCAACGAAGCATTTGCAAAGTTTGCCAGTACATGGAAGTTCGAGCACAGAACGTCGAGCCGGCGATATCCACAGTCAAACGGTAAAGCGGAAAGGTTGTCAAGAAAGATCCCTTACTGGCAATTCTAGATTGGCACCAAGCGAGGGATTTGGCACCTCACCCGTTCAAAGGCTGATGGGTCGACGCATTCGCACACTACTGCCGACCTCCGAGAAGCTGCTTAAGCCTTCTGCTGACCAAGTGACAACCAGAAAGAACCTGGAAGCACAGCAAAAAGTGCAATCAATGCAGTACAACCGAGGCACAAAGAACCTGCCCCCCCCTTGCTGGTTGGAGATACTGTCCAAATGAAGCTTCCAGGTGAACAAAAATGGAGTCTTGGGGTCTGCACTCGTTCTCTCGGCAGGTGCTCTTATGAAATTGAAGTTGAAGGCCGAACCTATCGCAGAAAATCGATGTCAACTGCGCTCTACTCCAGAACAACCGCCCAGGAACAGTGCTCAGGAAGTGATTCCGGAGCCAGCACAGGAGGAAAGTAGCTCCCTCCCCACACTGAGGCAAGAACACGAGCCGGAGCAGAGCACAAGTACAGGAGTGCATCCAGAAAATGGAAATGTCGGAGACCCTCCTGCGTTTTGAACCAAGAGGATATGGCTGTGTAAGACGCCAACCTGTCTGGCAAGAAGATTATGATTTGTGCTAAAGGAACACTGATCTGAGCGAACGTTGATTTCACTTAAACAATCTTTGAACACTTGAGACGCTCAAGGCTTTCTAGATTGAGCACTGAAACGTTGTTTATGTTTGTTTCTACAACCTACAACGTACATGTACAATGTGCGTGTACAACGTGCGTGTACAACCTAGATATACAATACAAGAAATGGCACACCACGTCGCAATGGGGAAATACTATCACAGCTAGACTAAACAACAGCACTTACAATGGAACTTTTAATAAAAGTGAAGCGAGCTAAGAGACACACGATTGTACAAGGTTGAAGGCCTGGTTACATAGCTGGAGGCGACCTGGTGTCAAGCGGTCTGGTGGATGCAAAAAGCTGCAAAATCGAGCTGCTGCTGGTTTTGTGGGTGTGAGCAAGAGCAATATACTGAGAGAGACAAACAGCAAAATAAAGTATCGCATTCATAACATCAAGTTTACCAATAAAGCTACGCCAAGACCAGTTACTGCAAAATCCGTTCAAGCTCAACATCAAGTTGATCTCATGGACTTAAGCAAAGATACTGTTGAACACGAAAGGGGAGTGTACAGATATGTTTTGAGGATAATGGATGTTTTTAGCCGGTATTCTTGGCTGCGCCCACTGGAAAAGAAAGTAAGTCATCATGTTAGCCAAGCCCTTAAAGCATTCTATGCAGAACATGGTCCAACAGATTGCCTTCAAAGCGACCGTGGATCTGAGTTTGAAGGAAAAGTTAGACCTCTTTGTAAGGCATTAAAGATAAAATTAATTAAGTAGAGGCCTTACCACCCGCAGTCTCAGGGAAAGGTAGAGAGATCGCATAAACAATTGAGAAAAAGGATTATGTACGACTTGGTATCTCCGGGGAAGAAGAGAGTTAATTGGGCAGCAAATTTCGATGACTACAATCGGATTTTGAACAACGAATGCAAGGAAGAGCTTGGCTGGAAAACTCCTTTTGAAATCTATTACAGACGGAAATCTAATCTATTAGTGAAGGCGTCTCTGGAATGTGTAGATTCAGATGGTGATGATGTAATTACTAGCGCACCATGAAAATGAGACGTGGCTTCATATAGGAAAAATGTCAAAAAGATACGGGACAGAGCTAAGCTTTATAGAGAAAAGCTTAATGATCGGATGGTGAGACGGCACAAACGGCTCCACAACACTGAAAACTTCAAACTCAAAGACAAAGTTTTGACCTGATACAGACTGCAAAAAGATATGACGCATAAACATATTTTGCTTATACGATCACGTTTCACTGAAGGAAACCTTTCATTACGTTTACTAACAATTAATTAAATGAAATTCCAATACAAACTCCCATTTTAAATGACTCTCCCTATCACAGGCGTAGACACTTTCTCTCTATCGAGGTCATCCGCATATAAAGAGTTGTACTTCCCTAGAAAGATCTTGAAGCCAGAAGTTGATGTGAACACTTATTATTATCACAGGAAAAAAAAATGAAATTCCATCCACGTTATTTGTTAAAACCATGTTGGGAAATAAGTTAATTCCCATTCTTAGAAGGTTCCTATTATTGGGATTTTCTGCGAATGAAACTTGGTGATCAATTATCATTAATGTGAATTAAGTTTCCTGAATGTCATTTTGCCACTTTCACATTAATGGAAATCAATTTGTTGAAAAAGTAATTTGTTTTAGATTACATTTCATGGATTTTACACACAAACCATTCATGGACAAAATATCAATACCATTAATGTTATTATGGAAAATAAAATCCCATTAATGGAATTAACATTTAATTAAAACAATGATGGGTATTTGAAAACCCATACTAGGGTTCTTTCCAAAGCCATATACAGGAAATGTACCTAAACCCATTCATGTAACTACAGAATAAAAAATCCCACTCTTAGCAATGATCCGTATGAAAAACAGTAATGGTATCTGAAAACACAGGAATAGATTTTAAACACAAACCACTCCAAGTAAAGTTATCAATTCCATTAATGTTATCTCAAAATATGAAATTCCATTAATGACATCGACCTAGTTAATAAACCCTTGCCAGGGTCCTCTTTAATAACCATATTTGGGAAATGTGCCTACAGTAAATCACTTTATTTTGTTGTGGAATAAAAATTCCATTAATAGCAATTAACATAAATCCCAATCAACATAGACATGAGTGCAGTATTTATGTATAAACCATTTACAGGAAATACACTGAACCACTATAATTTTTATTGTGCTTTTCAATGACACACAACCTACATGTATGAAGTTCAAAACCTAATTAAATATTCCATTTCTCACTGCTAACAATCATACTAATAATATTATTGTGACAGCCACCAAACCTTGAAAAACAGAAGCAAACAAGATGGATCCAAATCTACCAATCACAGCTAACAGACATGACCTTTTGATCCTGTCTAAGAGAACTTGTTTCCCGAGAGGTTCCCTTCATGATTGATGGCAGCAAAAAATGTAACCGTTTATATGAACGTAACAGAGTTTGTGTGTTATTGATAGGTGCAACAGTATTAATATTATCTCGAAATAATACAGAAATGCCATACTCAAAATTCAATGCTGCTAGGTCCTACAGAACTAAAAGCCTTATTTTGCATACATGTACATCTTATGATTGACTGTTTATGTGGTGACTTTACTATAACAACCTGGAATCAACTTGCATTTGTTTGGAAGAGCAGTAAAGAGAAAGGCTACTATATTAACATTAGTGCACGGGCTCATACACGTACATGCAAAGGTTTAACATGGGTATTGATTATCCATGCACTGAATAAACTTACTTGTGGATTACATTGCCAGGTTGCTACTGTTTCCAAACATTCCCTTGCCAGTGGCCTTCCGCAAGTCCTAAAATACAGTCCCAGTGTACTGTCTGCACTGAGCGGTGCCCATAGCTCTCCCTAACATACAACCCTGCTCCAGGCTTAAGGGGGTTTTCAATATAGTAATGAGGTTTAACTGTTTTGTCTCTTTCTTGGACACTGATAATGTGTGCAATGTAGTTTTTCTCATCTGCACAGGCAACAACCACAACATCATCACGTTGGGGATAAAATGGGACAATCACTGTATCACAAGAAACAGGCAGTTGATTCCGCATAAAGTCAATGACAATGAAGTGATTAGGGTTATCTAGGTTTTCAGGATCAGGATAAAGAATAACTTTACGTGTTATTTTCTCAGTGGGAACAAGACGTTGCTGGACAGAAGGAACAACCAGTTTCCCAAAATTGTAGGGGTAAATCTTTGGCGATCCATCCGCATCTTTCATCTTTGGAAAGAGGCTGCCTCTCAACAGTGAGTGGAAACTGTTATCAACCACAACACAAAGAAAGGTATCAACACGTACAACAATTTCTTGGTCCACTTCATTGTCATCTTGAATGACAACTGTTTCACCTCCACGATAAAGAATACCATCTTTATTGGAGCAAGGTTTCCATAAACGTGAAAAAATGCAACAGTCAGTGTCAATCTTCTCAGCAATAGGGTACTGTTGTTGAAGGAGGTGCATTTCATGACCCAATAATCGATAGTGATTGTTTTCTTGTTTGCCAACAAGAATTCCTTCATTAGCAGGTCTTGATTCTGAAGGTAACTCTGAGTATAGTTTCAATGCTTCAGATACACTACTCGCACAAAGTTTGCTTGTATTAGAGCTCCCTGACCTTCTTTCCTTTTGCTTTTTCACCTTACTCTTCAAACATTTCAAAATTTCTCTCCTGGCTTCAGCTTTGGCAAAGGTAAGTTCAATGTTCTTCTTGTTTGATGAAGTGGCAATATATTTGGAAACTGCTCGCTCATAGGCCTCACACCAATAATTATCTGGTGAAGAAAAACGGAGTATGTCTTCAGCAGCATGCTCAAGATTGTGGGCTGTTACAACACATTGGTCAAGCCCTAGATTCTCCTCTGTCAGAATGATATGGCGCTTTGCCATATTGTCAAATAATTCCACATCCTCTTCCTTCCAGCCGTTTCTCCCACTGTAGTAGACCATTTCAGCCATTCTGGCTGCCAAAACCCAAATTTGAAAGTCATCATCTTCAATTAAACCACTAAAACACACTCAGATGCTGGAAAAGCAAATTTTCTGTATTCTTCACTCTTCCAATGTCCAATTTTAGCACAAGACTTTGGGACTCGGCCATCCTTTAGCTCACTGGTCCAGGGCATTGCTTTGAGTCTCTTATCCACAGCTGATTTGTCAACAGAGTCATCATCAAGATAACGGTTTAAATCCTTCCGCACAACATTCAGTGGAATATTATGCATCATGTCAAACACAGTATCTAAAATAACATTGAACCCATAAAGCCTGTGCAGTCTGTGAAGAATAGATAGTCCAGTGTAACCACTTCGTCTTGCTAGAGTACTTCGTACAGTAGGTCGATCTTCCTCCTCAATTTGTGACATCACGCATACTTCATCTTCTAAAACCCGGGGTTCAACAGGAAATCTAGCATGGTACCTGTTGCTTGCTACATAATAAGTACTTCCATTGTCAATGTTTGTACCTCTTAAATGATGCCTGCGGCAAGGTAGTATCCCACAGTTTATGAATTTGCCCACCTCACTTTGTGCGGGATAATCCCCTGTCCACAACAAAAGCATGCAACGCACAATGGTCTCCACAGCATTGCATCCATTTATTTCTATGGCATAATTTACCTTGTTCCCCTCAATAAAGCTGTCCTCTAGATCTTTAATAAGTGGCTCCAAAAATGGATCTAACGCACATGGTCGCCTTTTTGGAACTTTGTAGCAAGGAACAAAACCCACAACATAGACTTCGTCAGTGGAACAACGATCCATCTTAGACATGTTCAGAACTGAAACCTCTATGGCCCCACAGCTATGACTGGACTTACTCTGAAATGGGTACCATCCGTCCCAGTGTCCAATTAACACAATATTCCTAGGATCACCCCTTGCTTTTTCACCCTTGCAAGTAGTTTT
Organism: Montipora foliosa; assembly: GCF_036669935.1. Lineage (NCBI taxonomy): Eukaryota > Metazoa > Cnidaria > Anthozoa > Scleractinia > Acroporidae > Montipora > Montipora foliosa. The sequence goes on from NC_090872.1 coordinate 44,786,760, forward strand.
TGAGCCACACTCACTGCAAATTACAGTATAGTTATTTCCATCAAAAGAGGAGCTTTCAATCTCCTCTGCACTTAAAACTGCTGAGCAGAAATCACATCTGGTTGGCAGCAACCATTCAGAATTTGGGTCCCAGAACCAAGAGACTTCACTGAACCTTTCACCGTCCCAGACCTCTTTAAGAGGAAACCAAGCTCCTTTGTGATGAAGCCAGTGGTCTTTCTCTTCCCAGAATTTTGCCATCTTTTGACACATGGTTTCATCAGAGCACCACAATTTAACTTTTTGAGGGAGTCCTAAGTAGTAGTACGGTATAGCCCCAGGCTTTCCACAGAACCTACAAAGAGACTTTCTATCTTCCATTATGTCATATTTAGCATAATGACTTTCATCCAGGCAAATGAAATACTGCTTAGGGTCTTTGTAGCCCACTTCTTTGAGTAACTTTTCAGTTTCTCGTCAGTTAGAGGGCCAATACTTTTCTAAGTTAGGGTCACCTTTGCAGAAAAGGTCCTTTGCATATTCCAACAAATTTTCCATACTTTTGACCGATGATTTCATCTCCTCTGCTAAAATGAGTCCCCTGAGTATGCATGACACTATTTCCTCTTTGACATTCTGATCAGCATCGTTATTAGTGCCACTGCCACCACTACTACCATCACCACCACCACCACCACCACCACCACTACCACCATCATCATCATCACCAACGCCACCACCACTATCATCATCATCACCAATGCCACCACCAGCGTCATCATCACCAACGCCACCACCAGCGTCATCATCGTCGCCAACACCTTCACCACCACCGCCACCACCATCATCATAATCATCGAAATCATCATCAACATCAAATCTGCAAACAGTTTCTTCAGGATCACTTGAAACTTCACCCGAGTAACCATCAGAGGGAATCACATAATCTTCGTCCTCACTGATTACGTCAGAAGGGCTTTCACATTCAGAAACTTCATTATCCTGGTCAGTACAATTGCCACTGCTGGTAAAAAAAAGTGAAGCAAAGCTGTTAATAAACTGAAAAAGCAGGCAATTGAAAATTTTGAGGACAACAGCCGTCCAAAGGCATCATTGTCGACGTTAATATGATGCATTTAGTTTTTATTTGATGTAACGTGCATTTGATCATATTCGAATGATAATTTGCACGCTACAGGCAATAATATTAATATATTATTATAACAAAATTCAGCTACTTTCTGCCAATTTTTAAAACCCTAAAAAAAAACCAGATACTGATAATATTATCAAATTCTTTATGTGAATGTTGCAAAGTTTCATCTCGGGTTAGGTGCACTTTAAAATAATGGGAACAATTTTTGAAGGCCTGGCTACTTAACAATTGACATATTCTAGAATGGTTAATGAACTAGTTATTTAAAACTATTTGCAACTGAAAGAATACACTCTTGTTCAATGATATGTACTTAAGTAGCGGGGTACATACATGTATTCTATGTGTGTAATAAAAGTAAAACGAAAAGGAATCAACAAGTGTTGTTAAAATATTACCTTGCTAAAACTATGTTTTTCTGCCAGTGATTGTACTCCGTAGATGATGATACTGCTTTCCCATCGCAGGATTCACAAGGGCAATGTGAATGCCTGTAACTCATTTGGGTACAAATGCATGTTGAAACGTCACTCCGTGTCCATGTTCTTATTTTCTCTTTTCTTGGTCTCTGTTTTACGATGCCCCTCCTCCATCCTGTTATTGAAGAAAACATAAAGGTCAAGTCGGGTTAAAAAAGGTTACTGGGATGAAAATCAGTGATACAGTAAAATAGAGTAGATTTCAGCAGATATTTTCCCTCACAGTAAGTTTTTTTGGTGGGATCTGGCTTAATTTTCACGGATGAGGTGTTTGAATTAAAACCGCAGGAAAAAGCAAATTTTAGAGAAAAACTAATTAACTCTCTTGAAATTTTCATACCGCAAGGTAAACTGAATCCCATCGAACAACTTTATTCTTGTAATAAAATCTCAAATACATGTATAGTCTACTTAGCAGTGTTATAATTCCACAAACCATTACGTCTCACCTGTTATTGAAATCCTCGTGGATAAGTCTGGCGTTCGGCGTGCCATAAATAGTTCGCGATAGAGTGCATTCGCCGCTAATTTGGCTCAGGAAAACATTTCCCGTCTGACTCCTGCTCCCTTGGTCGCTTTCTTGTCTCTCCCCAAGCCTCTTTCCAGTTTGAGTCCATGACAGTGATGGCGTTCGGTTCAAATAAAAAATGCGTTCGCTCACTAAAATACGCTTACTTTTGCTTTATGGTTATGCGCTGGTCCAAACCACTTAATCAGCCTTTAAAATAACCATAAATAAGCAACACAGTATTATCTAAAGCTTCCACTTTAATTCCTCATTTGTCTCAATTTCTTATGGCTTCTCATTTGGCATGATATGAGCCCGCCAACGTTTTGGTCGCTAAGAGATACAGTATATTACAGAATACATGATATACCTACCTTCAGCTACGTCATAACTTCCCGCCTTCCATCGCGAAACCAGGCCTGACGTTTGGCGCCTTTTTTTTTGGTGCAAGTTGCTTCTTTGAAAGGCTAGTCACAGTCCTGAAGATTTTACTGTTTAACCGCGAGAAAACGATGGCCGACTCCACAGATGCTAAGCAGATGGAGAGCTGGGATGTAGGTGAAGTGTCTGAGTTTATAAAAAGACACTTCTCAGAGGAAACTGGAAGAAAATTTAAAGGTAATTCATCCGCGTGGTGTTCCTAACAGCAAAACTGACACGCAGTTGTCGCGTTAAATAATTCTGAGTTGTTTTAGGCTAGTTGAATGGTGTTTGCAAGTATTTTTTGTTGCCTTTTTTAGAGCAGAAAATGAAGGGATCGTTGCTAAGATTTTTTGCTTCAAATGCATCAATTGAACAGTTCGTAGCCTGTGGACTTGAAGATATTGGCTCCCAGCTGGAGTTTCAACGTTTGGTTAAGGAACACACTTGCCATGATGAAGTCAACCGGAGCACAGTAATATTAACATCGACTTCATCTCAGAGTTCAGACAGCTTTAAGTCGAGGTCCAGTCATGATAGTGTTAAGCCATCGAGAAATGCCCTGAGAAATATGGTTCCTTTGGACGCCAGGATTTACAAGGCTAAGTACGTAAGCTATGCTTTATATTTTAAGCTAAGCTTCATGCAAAATCGGGTTACGTCTATTTTCAGGTTTCTCTTGCACAGTAGAAATAATTTTTACATTTGTGGCGTGTACTTGTTGAAATATTCAGTTGAGTGGGAATAAGAAGCGAAAATATATGTAGACTTGGAATATTTTCAGTTGATTTCGCGCGGTGTGATCACGTGACTTGTAGACTCCCTACATCATATACCCAGGGGTGTCTTTTTTATATTTTTCGTTCAGCAACCAGCAAACAAGTATGCACATACTTGTGTAAATTTGTAATAACATAAAAGTCAAATTCAGTAAGAAACAAGAATCAGGTAGCTAGTGAAGTTTAGTCAGTTGAATGGTGTTAATGCAAGTTTTATTGTATGAATATTAAGGCAAATATATTTTGGCATACTGTACTGAACTTCATGTTTGCACGTTTCACAGGAGACGTACTGTACAGGAAAAAGCAGTAATGAAATGGCCAGGAAATAACATTCCTGTTTTCCGAAAAAACGTGAAAGCCTTAAAAGAGCTAAATGACTTAGTTGAAGAACTGGCAGCAACCTGCACATATGAGCCTTGTGGTTTTACAAAAGAGGGAATACGGAAACATATACTTGACATGTTGAATGAAAGATGGCGAAGAATTAAAAAAGGTCATGACTACACAAAGGTACACTGGAATGACCTAGCTTTTTTTTCACTTGCCTTTTCCACCTTTTTCTTTCCACCAGAATGTACAAGGCAGTTTGGCGTATTATTTTTGGACAGTTTAAATCATGCAGTTCATTTCAGAGCTAATTACTAGAAAGAAAAAACTATACATTGTTTTCTTAAAAAGAGATGCACGGCAGAAAAAACATGATAGCGATGATCCAAATGGAAAATGCAACAATGAGTTAACATGGTTAACCACAGAAATGGGGAATGAAGATTTACTGGTAGATAAGGACCACAAACAACATGGTAATTTAGAGGTGTCCATGCATAATAATAATGATCATCGTCATCACCATCATCATCATTATAACATACAACATTCTTTCATCATATACACCAAGATACACATCTTAGTGTATTATTCTTGAAGGTCACAATCAGTCAAAGTCTTGGAAACACTTGGTGTTAAGTCTTGTGCATGTATCATTTCTTGCCACTTCAAACTCTTACAGAGTCTAGACTTAGGTATAATATGGGACTTTTACCTTACAGATGGCAAATCAAAAGCTGATGATCAGGCAATCAGCAACCTAGAGCTCATATCAGAATCTGAAACCAGTGAAGATGGCTGTGACGGTGAAGAGCAAGGTAAACAGTGGTAATAATCCCCCTTCCCATCATGAAAAATGGCACTCATAACAAGCTCTCTTGATAGCAGGCATTAAAATCCCAGATGCAATTATCCTTCTGATAGTACATGTAGGTCCCCTGAATTGAATATAAAGCCTTGGACTACTAGAGTTTAAGCTGTTCTAGGCTGATCTCTTACATGTACATATGTTTAAAGCTGTTTCCAGTAATAACCCCTCTAAAAGTAAACAGCTTGTTATGAAAATTTTCCTCTACAGCAGTGTGTTATTATGAAAATGTAAAGCTTAAGATGCAAAGGTCATGTGTCATTATAATATAGTCCAGATTTGACCATTCCAATTTCTCTTTTGTTGTAATTAAAGAAATCTGTTTCTTTGTTGAAGGTCCCCCATTGAAAAATATTGATCTAAAGCCAAAGAGAAAGCCTAAAGTTGTTGACAATCCAACAAGCAAGGAGTCACTTGCAAACACAGAATCAGAAAGTGAAGATGATCATTTCTTTGAACAACAAGGTATTTGTTGTGTACTGGTATTAAGACAGTATCTTAATTAGCTTAATAAGGCCCACATAAGAGATTCCCTTTTTAATTCCATGTAATAAACAGAATTTTTTTGTTTGTTGCAGTTTCCTCATCAAAAAGGATTGATCCAAAACGGAAGAGCAAGAAGAAACCAAAGAGCAAGTCAACCAAAGAAATGGTTGATGCTCTCAAATGCAAAGGTAATTGAAAAGTATTGATATTACTAACTGATTAGTTTGTGATATATATAAGGGATTTTAACTTTAGATGCATTCTTTTAAACATGAGGTTGTTTTGAGCTTTGACAGGGAGGTAGTGTTTGAAATGCTTGTTTTTTAATATCTTTATAACATAAAGTGCTACAAAATGAGTGTGGTATTCCTTCTTTTACAGTTGGTACTTCAGATGCTGTTGACAACTTGGCCTTGAGCAGAAAAGCTGCAGAAGTCATTATTTGTGTGGCCTTCAATGCAATTAATGTCAAAGAAATTTCGCGGTCTCAGCTGGCAGCAGCAACAAAGCCTTTAAAACTGAAATTGAAATCTTCGCTTTCTAAAGAGGAGTATCTTAAGCCAGTTGCTGATGGCCTCATTAAGGCTGGTTACGTAAAGTTGACTAAGGAGCTAAGTCATGACACTATAATTGTTCGTGATGATATTATCCTGTTAAAACCATTTTAGATACCTTGTGGTGTAAGAATTCTGCCAGGAATGTTTGGTGTGTTTACCAGTGAGGAAATAGATTCCCCTCCCCCTTGTTGTGGTTGACTGTAAATCCTTAATTTCATACCAAACTGAAGTTTGGAAGTTAAGGATTTTATCTTGAACATTAGTGCTTTAAACTTACCCAATGGATATAGAACTGCTCTACACACTGAAGCACTTCGGTGTCATTCATTTGGTGCCCATATCAATACTAAATCTGGTAAGCCAAATGTTGTGTTCAGAATGGGTAATATTTAGCTTTCAGTTAGTGAATGTTTAGAATTTGTGTTATATCGCATGTACAATGACTGGTTCTTGGTTAGTAAAGAATTGAGTTGTCTTTATTGCTCCATTTTGTTAGCCAACATGTAGTTCAGCTTTATCCCTCCATAATTATAATTGTACGGTCACATGCTTTGATTCCCAGAATAAAGAACACATTGTTGCACGCTTCCTATACATGAGTGAGTGTCCTTGATTTGGCATCCTCTACATAGATTCAATAACAACACAAGGCATAAGTTATGTTAGTCATTTTAACTATCAAACATTACATTAGTATACTTCACATTACTGTTAAAGTAATGGGAAATTACTAAGAACAAAATTTAATTCTTGTTCCTTTAGTAACAAGGTAATGATATAATTACCATAAATCAATTTGATGGTTATTCACCTTTTCCCATGGATGATTTTTGACCACCATGGATGCCATAAATGGCATCATTAATTCTTTTCCCATGGATGGTTTGTGACAGCAGTTAAATCTACTATTTCCCATTTTAAACAAGTGAGGGTTTAAATAAGAATACCATTAATGGGTTGGTGATAAAAAAAAATTATTGATAATTCACCTCTTCCCAAGAGTGGCTTTTGAGAATATTTCCACTAATAACTTGTTTGGGTTTTGAAACAATTCCATTAATGGGTTTGATAACAGAAACGTTGGTAATTATTAAACTTTTTTCCATGGATGGTTTTTGAGAGTGGTTAAACAGCTTTTTCCCATTTTTAAATCTGTTTGGATTTAACAAATACCATTAATAGGTTTATGAAGAGAACCCATTATTAGTTATTCTCATTTTTCCTTGAATGGTTAAATTATCATTTCCCATCTTTAAAACCTCTATTGGGTTTTAGGAAAACCATTAATGGTTTTTAAAAAAGAACCCATTAATGGTAATTATTCGCCATTCACATGGATGGTTTTTAAGAATGGTTAAAGTATCATTTCCCATTTTAGAAACCATTATTGGGTTTTGGATTTTTTTTCCTGTGTTATTATTGTCATTGTCGCTGTTGTTGCCGATGATGACACTTGACAACTGGGTTTACTTGTCCTTCGACCATCTATTTCAAGTTTATTACAAAGTGCGACAGCTTTTTTATTACAAAGTGCGACAGCTTTTTTATTACAAAGTGCGACAGGTATTACAAAATGTGACAATTTTATTACAAAGTGCGACAGGTATTACAAAGTGTGACAATTGTTACAAAGTGCGACAGTATACACCCAAACATCATAATCTTTAGGGTTAGACCTATTGATAAAATCTTTCTTCACCAAATCTAAAAACCCTGAATGAAACCCCGAGTCCACATTAAAGCAATTACTATAGTCCCTTAGAGTTATTTTGTCAGGGAGAAGTAAAACACCACTGTCCTTAAGGAATTGATAAGCTTTTGGAGATGACGAATAAAGCTGAAAGCACTATCTGATTATGAGTGGATGCCATCTTCTGGATCTAGTATCTGGGCATGACAAAGCCTTCTGCTGTTGTTGAATAAAGAGAGACTTGAAGTTGTCTGGTTCCTCGTGATGACACTTTTCCACCTCCTTGAAGAGTTCTTCCACAACTTCATTGTCCTCTTTGAATAACACAATCCATTCCTACAAAGTGACAAAGACAATATCAATCTTTAAAATCATAAAATTTTTCCAGGTTTGTTCACAGTTAAGGTACACAAATTACAGATTACCCAAGCAAACCTGTATGGGTTACTATCCTACAATACAGAGGGATATGAACCTCAGTACATTATCATATCAAGCAAACCTTGCACATAACTTCCACAAATCCCTTAGATATCTAGTCCAACTTAACAATTTTGAATTTACATTAATTTACATTTCCACATAGATTTGTACTCGACCATGCTTTTTATTCTGTGGATATAAAAACAGGTTAGTCAGTGTAGTTTATAGTACATGTAGGCTTCCATAACACTTGACTTGTACATCTGCTTTGCAGCTAAAAAAAATATAAAAAATTTCCCTTTTCAATAATGAATAGATTTAACAATCGAATGTGGTTTAGCATGGTCTGTACTCTTTTTAACAATGATACAAGTCATCACAGTGGTCAAAATGTTGATTTTTTGACCACTGTGATGGCGCAAATCGTTGTTCATAAGAGTATAGACCACACTAAACCACATTTCAATTTACTTTTACCACCATATCAACGCCAAAAAAAATGTTCTTTTCAGAGAGCGAGCTGAGGTAGGCATTGCGTGACACATTGACGCAAGCAGCGTTGTCTGGACTCCAATCGAACATGGCAAATTAGCCAATCACATTCCCAGATTTGTAGCAATTGTGGTAATAAATACATTTGGACATTTAACTAATATTTGCTACTCACAATTTTGTTCGCCCCTGTAACTTATCTCTACTTTTTAATTATTGTTAATTGAAGCATTGAAGAATTATTGTTGTTGAAGCATTGAATAAGGGGCATTTGTACACAGGCTCCCTTACCATTTTATGCATAAACACATACTTAATTGACCACACCCCATAGGGGCTTTTCAGGGCCAATCAAACACAACGAAACGACGGAACAGAACAACAACAATTGTTAAGAATCCCAACCGGCCGGTGGCAAACCAGTTGGCTATTTAAAAGTGCAGCTGGCAAGTTGAACCAGGGACAACCAGGATCAAATTCAACGAGTGGTCAGAGTGGGTCTTGAACCCGGGATCTCCGGTTCTCAAGGCAAGCGCCCTAACCACTGGGCCACACTGCCTCCTCATGCATCACAATTAATCATGTGCATTGGCAATCGTGACTAAAGGAAACAGACAACAACTAAATATGCATCATACCAAGCTTTACTTACGTACATTGTTAAATTTTTCTCGCTGAAATCCTCCTTCCAAGTGAGTAATTCTTGATTCTTTTTTCCTTATCATTTTCATTTAACCTGCTCCAAGCACAATGACTGCTACTACTTGTTTTTTTCAGTTTTATTTTCTGGCAAGTTCTCTCTAGATTTCTGGTTGCAGCCCATTGTCAACAAAATGTTTTTATAAGCTTTACAGGGCTCACATGCAATGCCAGAATGCCAGAATGCCACAAACCTCTGCAGTCAACTGGTCTGATTGTGTCGTTGGAAATGTTTGCCTTTGTCTTGCCATGACAGTCTTTGAACACACCATTTCTTCCACCAGAATGTGCAAGCTCTTTAAATTTTTGATCAAAGATTCCTGGACAAATAGAACTCCTATCAACAAAATCAAGTAGATGAAGGAAACTTTCCATGTTAGTCAACTCCTCTGGTACATTCCTGTTTTATGTTAAGATCTTCCAAGTGAAATCAGTGTTAACTATGATGGTCTTTTCTGGAACATTGTCAACTCTGGTAGAGGTGCATAACATCAGGAAAAGTTCAGAGTGCTTGATTAAATTCCAGCTGTTTTCAAAGGCATTATTTTCTGACAAAACTAGGAAAACTTGGGCGTAGTTGTAAAGGGAAGACTGCTGTAGTTCCACCTCATTTACGGGACCAGTAAACGAGTATGACGAGAGATGATTTTCAATATCTTTTGAACACGCGCTCAATGGAACAACCTGGATATCTTTCTTTCTATCTCTACTGTCCGAACCACAGATTCGTCCAGTTATCGTCTTGAATGAACAGCAGACCTCCATAACTATAAAGAGTGGCTCTCAAACTGATACCTAGTTTAATAAACCGCATTCAACGAAGTGACTCAAGGGAGTCAGTTAATTTTATTAACTTGTCAATCAGTAAGGACTATTCGACTGTTTTGTCGAAATCAGTTTTGTCCCTTGTGTATTAAACACTGTTTTGATGGTTATTTTATTAGGTAACTTCTCCAACTCCAAACGTGGCGACCGTCTCTTTCATGCAACAATATTGATTGAGAGCCCTCACATGCTTTGTGTTTCCTCCACAGGAAGATAACATTTTCTTTGAGGAACGCAAATTTTCCGACTTCAAATTCTGCTTACTAACATATTAATTGATGACATCAATTGGTGACAACACTTTGGTCTGCCATTGGGTACCCTGTGGTTGTTGTGTTGACAAAGTTTAAAGTTTTATTCTGCAGTTGCCGTTTACATATGTATAGTTCGATACA